>NC_133300.1:21333757-21341257 GCF_005239225.2 Populus alba | reverse complement strand
GTTTAGGGTTTAGGGTTTAGGGTTTAGGGTTTAGGGTTTAGGGTTTAGGGTTTAGGGTTTAGGGTTTTAGGGTTTAGGGTTTAGGGTTTAGGGTTTAGGGTTTAGGGTTTAGGGTTTAGGGTTTAGGGTTTAGGGTTTAGGGTTTAGGGTTTAGGGTTTAGGGTTTAGGGTTTAGGGTTTAGGGTTTAGGGTTTAGGGTTTAGGGTTTAGGGTTTAGGGTTTAGGGTTTAGGGTTTAGGGTTTAGGGTTTAGGGTTTAGGGTTTAGGGTTTAGGGTTTAGGGTTTAGGGTTTTTTAGGGTTTAGGGTTTTAGGGTTTAGGGTTTAGGGTTTAGGGTTTAGGGTTTAGGGTTTAGGGTTTAGGGTTTAGGGTTTAGGGTTTAGGGTTTAGGGTTTTTTAGGGTTTAGGGTTTAGGGTTTAGGGTTTAGGGTTTAGGGTTTAGGGTTTAGGGTTTAGGGTTTAGGGTTTAGGGTTTAGGGTTTAGGGTTTAGGGTTTAGGGTTTAGGGTTTAGGGTTTAGGGTTTAGGGTTTAGGGTTTAGGGTTTAGGGTTTAGGGTTTAGGGTTTAGGGTTTAGGGTTTAGGGTTTAGGGTTTAGGGTTTAGGGTTTAGGGTTTAGGGTTTAGGGTTTAGGGTTTAGGGTTTAGGGTTTAGGGTTTAGGGTTTAGGGTTTAGGGTTTAGGGTTTAGGGTTTAGGGTTTAGGGTTTAGGGTTTAGGGTTTAGGGTTTAGGGTTTAGGGTTTAGGGTTTAGGGTTTAGGGTTTAGGGTTTAGGGTTTAGGGTTTAGGGTTTAGGGTTTAGGGTTTAGGGTTTAGGGTTTAGGGTTTAGGGTTTAGGGTTTAGGGTTTAGGGTTTAGGGTTTAGGGTTTAGGGTTTAGGGTTTAGGGTTTAGGGTTTAGGGTTTAGGGTTTAGGGTTTAGGGTTTAGGGTTTAGGGTTTAGGGTTTAGGGTTTAGGGTTTAGGGTTTAGGGTTTAGGGTTTAGGGTTTAGGGTTTAGGGTTTAGGGTTTAGGGTTTAGGGTTTAGGGTTTAGGGTTTAGGGTTTAGGGTTTAGGGTTTAGGGTTTAGGGTTTAGGGTTTAGGGTTTAGGGTTTAGGGTTTAGGGTTTAGGGTTTTTAGGGTTTAGGGTTTAGGGTTTTTTAGGGTTTAGGGTTTAGGGTTTAGGGTTTAGGGTTTAGGGTTTAGGGTTTAGGGTTTAGGGTTTAGGGTTTAGGGTTTAGGGTTTAGGGTTTAGGGTTTAGGGTTTAGGGTTTAGGGTTTAGGGTTTAGGGTTTAGGGTTTAGGGTTTAGGGTTTAGGGTTTAGGGTTTAGGGTTTTTAGGGTTTAGGGTTTAGGGTTTAGGGTTTAGGGTTTAGGGTTTAGGGTTTAGGGTTTAGGGTTTAGGGTTTAGGGTTTAGGGTTTAGGGTTTAGGGTTTAGGGTTTAGGGTTTAGGGTTTAGGGTTTAGGGTTTAGGGTTTAGGGTTTAGGGTTTAGGGTTTAGGGTTTAGGGTTTAGGGTTTAGGGTTTAGGGTTTAGGGTTTTAGGGTTTAGGGTTTAGGGTTTAGGGTTTAGGGTTTAGGGTTTAGGGTTTAGGGTTTAGGGTTTAGGGTTTAGGGTTTAGGGTTTAGGGTTTAGGGTTTAGGGTTTAGGGTTTAGGGTTTAGGGTTTAGGGTTTAGGGTTTAGGGTTTAGGGTTTAGGGTTTAGGGTTTAGGGTTTAGGGTTTAGGGTTTAGGGTTTAGGGTTTAGGGTTTAGGGTTTAGGGTTTAGGGTTTAGGGTTTAGGGTTTAGGGTTTAGGGTTTAGGGTTTAGGGTTTAGGGTTTAGGGTTTAGGGTTTAGGGTTTAGGGTTTAGGGTTTAGGGTTTAGGGTTTAGGGTTTAGGGTTTAGGGTTTAGGGTTTAGGGTTTAGGGTTTAGGGTTTAGGGTTTAGGGTTTAGGGTTTAGGGTTTAGGGTTTAGGGTTTAGGGTTTAGGGTTTAGGGTTTAGGGTTTAGGGTTTAGGGTTTAGGGTTTAGGGTTTTAGGGTTTAGGGTTTAGGGTTTAGGGTTTAGGGTTTAGGGTTTAGGGTTTAGGGTTTAGGGTTTAGGGTTTAGGGTTTAGGGTTTAGGGTTTAGGGTTTAGGGTTTAGGGTTTAGGGTTTAGGGTTTAGGGTTTAGGGTTTAGGGTTTAGGGTTTAGGGTTTAGGGTTTAGGGTTTAGGGTTTAGGGTTTAGGGTTTAGGGTTTAGGGTTTAGGGTTTAGGGTTTAGGGTTTAGGGTTTAGGGTTTAGGGTTTAGGGTTTAGGGTTTAGGGTTTAGGGTTTAGGGTTTAGGGTTTAGGGTTTAGGGTTTAGGGTTTAGGGTTTAGGGTTTAGGGTTTAGGGTTTAGGGTTTAGGGTTTAGGGTTTAGGGTTTAGGGTTTAGGGTTTAGGGTTTAGGGTTTAGGGTTTAGGGTTTAGGGTTTAGGGTTTAGGGTTTAGGGTTTAGGGTTTAGGGTTTAGGGTTTAGGGTTTAGGGTTTAGGGTTTAGGGTTTAGGGTTTAGGGTTTAGGGTTTAGGGTTTAGGGTTTAGGGTTTAGGGTTTAGGGTTTAGGGTAGGGTTTAGGGTTTAGGGTTTAGGGTTTAGGGTTTAGGGTTTAGGGTTTAGGGTTTAGGGTTTAGGGTTTAGGGTTTAGGGTTTAGGGTTTAGGGTTTAGGGTTTAGGGTTTAGGGTTTAGGGTTTAGGGTTTAGGGTTTAGGGTTTAGGGTTTAGGGTTTAGGGTTTAGGGTTTAGGGTTTAGGGTTTAGGGTTTAGGGTTTAGGGTTTAGGGTTTAGGGTTTAGGGTTTAGGGTTTAGGGTTTAGGGTTTAGGGTTTAGGGTTTAGGGTTTAGGGTTTAGGGTTTAGGGTTTAGGGTTTAGGGTTTAGGGTTTAGGGTTTAGGGTTTAGGGTTTAGGGTTTAGGGTTTAGGGTTTAGGGTTTAGGGTTTAGGGTTTAGGGTTTAGGGTTTAGGGTTTAGGGTTTAGGGTTTAGGGTTTTAGGGTTTAGGGTTTAGGGTTTAGGGTTTAGGGTTTAGGGTTTAGGGTTTAGGGTTTAGGGTTTAGGGTTTAGGGTTTAGGGTTTAGGGTTTAGGGTTTAGGGTTTAGGGTTTAGGGTTTAGGGTTTAGGGTTTAGGGTTTAGGGTTTAGGGTTTAGGGTTTAGGGTTTAGGGTTTAGGGTTTAGGGTTTAGGGTTTTAGGGTTTAGGGTTTAGGGTTTAGGGTTTAGGGTTTAGGGTTTAGGGTTTAGGGTTTAGGGTTTAGGGTTTAGGGTTTAGGGTTTAGGGTTTAGGGTTTAGGGTTTAGGGTTTAGGGTTTAGGGTTTAGGGTTTAGGGTTTAGGGTTTAGGGTTTAGGGTTTAGGGTTTAGGGTTTAGGGTTTAGGGTTTAGGGTTTAGGGTTTAGGGTTTAGGGTTTAGGGTTTAGGGTTTAGGGTTTAGGGTTTAGGGTTTAGGGTTTAGGGTTTAGGGTTTAGGGTTTAGGGTTTAGGGTTTAGGGTTTAGGGTTTAGGGTTTAGGGTTTAGGGTTTAGGGTTTAGGGTTTAGGGTTTAGGGTTTAGGGTTTAGGGTTTAGGGTTTAGGGTTTAGGGTTTAGGGTTTAGGGTTTAGGGTTTAGGGTTTAGGGTTTAGGGTTTAGGGTTTAGGGTTTAGGGTTTAGGGTTTAGGGTTTAGGGTTTAGGGTTTAGGGTTTAGGGTTTAGGGTTTAGGGTTTAGGGTTTAGGGTTTAGGGTTTAGGGTTTAGGGTTTAGGGTTTAGGGTTTAGGGTTTAGGGTTTAGGGTTTAGGGTTTAGGGTTTAGGGTTTAGGGTTTAGGGTTTAGGGTTTAGGGTTTAGGGTTTAGGGTTTAGGGTTTAGGGTTTTAGGGTTTAGGGTTTAGGGTTTAGGGTTTAGGGTTTAGGGTTTAGGGTTTAGGGTTTAGGGTTTAGGGTTTAGGGTTTAGGGTTTAGGGTTTAGGGTTTAGGGTTTAGGGTTTAGGGTTTTAGGGTTTAGGGTTTAGGGTTTAGGGTTTAGGGTTTAGGGTTTAGGGTTTAGGGTTTAGGGTTTAGGGTTTAGGGTTTAGGGTTTAGGGTTTAGGGTTTAGGGTTTAGGGTTTAGGGTTTAGGGTTTAGGGTTTAGGGTTTAGGGTTTAGGGTTTAGGGTTTAGGGTTTAGGGTTTAGGGTTTAGGGTTTAGGGTTTAGGGTTTAGGGTTTAGGGTTTAGGGTTTAGGGTTTTAGGGTTTAGGGTTTAGGGTTTAGGGTTTTAGGGTTTAGGGTTTAGGGTTTAGGGTTTAGGGTTTAGGGTTTAGGGTTTAGGGTTTAGGGTTTAGGGTTTAGGGTTTAGGGTTTAGGGTTTAGGGTTTAGGGTTTAGGGTTTAGGGTTTAGGGTTTAGGGTTTAGGGTTTAGGGTTTTAGGGTTTAGGGTTTAGGGTTTAGGGTTTAGGGTTTAGGGTTTAGGGTTTAGGGTTTAGGGTTTAGGGTTTAGGGTTTAGGGTTTAGGGTTTAGGGTTTAGGGTTTAGGGTTTAGGGTTTAGGGTTTAGGGTTTAGGGTTTAGGGTTTAGGGTTTAGGGTTTAGGGTTTAGGGTTTAGGGTTTAGGGTTTAGGGTTTAGGGTTTAGGGTTTAGGGTTTAGGGTTTAGGGTTTAGGGTTTAGGGTTTAGGGTTTAGGGTTTAGGGTTTAGGGTTTAGGGTTTAGGGTTTAGGGTTTAGGGTTTAGGGTTTAGGGTTTAGGGTTTAGGGTTTAGGGTTTAGGGTTTAGGGTTTAGGGTTTAGGGTTTAGGGTTTAGGGTTTAGGGTTTAGGGTTTAGGGTTTAGGGTTTAGGGTTTAGGGTTTAGGGTTTAGGGTTTAGGGTTTAGGGTTTAGGGTTTAGGGTTTAGGGTTTAGGGTTTAGGGTTTAGGGTTTAGGGTTTAGGGTTTAGGGTTTAGGGTTTAGGGTTTAGGGTTTAGGGTTTAGGGTTTAGGGTTTTAGGGTTTAGGGTTTAGGGTTTAGGGTTTAGGGTTTAGGGTTTAGGGTTTAGGGTTTAGGGTTTAGGGTTTAGGGTTTAGGGTTTAGGGTTTAGGGTTTAGGGTTTAGGGTTTAGGGTTTAGGGTTTAGGGTTTAGGGTTTAGGGTTTAGGGTTTAGGGTTTAGGGTTTAGGGTTTAGGGTTTAGGGTTTAGGGTTTAGGGTTTAGGGTTTAGGGTTTAGGGTTTAGGGTTTAGGGTTTAGGGTTTAGGGTTTAGGGTTTAGGGTTTAGGGTTTAGGGTTTAGGGTTTAGGGTTTAGGGTTTAGGGTTTAGGGTTTAGGGTTTAGGGTTTAGGGTTTAGGGTTTAGGGTTTAGGGTTTAGGGTTTAGGGTTTAGGGTTTAGGGTTTAGGGTTTAGGGTTTAGGGTTTAGGGTTTAGGGTTTAGGGTTTAGGGTTTAGGGTTTAGGGTTTAGGGTTTAGGGTTTAGGGTTTAGGGTTTAGGGTTTAGGGTTTAGGGTTTAGGGTTTAGGGTTTAGGGTTTAGGGTTTAGGGTTTAGGGTTTAGGGTTTAGGGTTTAGGGTTTAGGGTTTAGGGTTTAGGGTTTAGGGTTTAGGGTTTAGGGTTTAGGGTTTAGGGTTTAGGGTTTAGGGTTTAGGGTTTAGGGTTTAGGGTTTAGGGTTTAGGGTTTAGGGTTTAGGGTTTAGGGTTTAGGGTTTAGGGTTTAGGGTTTAGGGTTTAGGGTTTAGGGTTTAGGGTTTAGGGTTTAGGGTTTAGGGTTTAGGGTTTAGGGTTTAGGGTTTAGGGTTTAGGGTTTAGGGTTTAGGGTTTAGGGTTTAGGGTTTAGGGTTTAGGGTTTAGGGTTTAGGGTTTAGGGTTTAGGGTTTAGGGTTTAGGGTTTAGGGTTTAGGGTTTAGGGTTTAGGGTTTAGGGTTTAGGGTTTAGGGTTTAGGGTTTAGGGTTTAGGGTTTAGGGTTTAGGGTTTAGGGTTTAGGGTTTAGGGTTTAGGGTTTAGGGTTTAGGGTTTAGGGTTTAGGGTTTAGGGTTTAGGGTTTAGGGTTTAGGGTTTAGGGTTTAGGGTTTAGGGTTTAGGGTTTAGGGTTTAGGGTTTAGGGTTTAGGGTTTAGGGTTTAGGGTTTAGGGTTTAGGGTTTAGGGTTTAGGGTTTAGGGTTTAGGGTTTAGGGTTTAGGGTTTAGGGTTTAGGGTTTAGGGTTTAGGGTTTAGGGTTTAGGGTTTTAGGGTTTAGGGTTTAGGGTTTAGGGTTTAGGGTTTAGGGTTTAGGGTTTAGGGTTTAGGGTTTAGGGTTTAGGGTTTAGGGTTTAGGGTTTAGGGTTTAGGGTTTAGGGTTTAGGGTTTAGGGTTTAGGGTTTAGGGTTTAGGGTTTAGGGTTTAGGGTTTAGGGTTTAGGGTTTAGGGTTTAGGGTTTAGGGTTTAGGGTTTAGGGTTTAGGGTTTAGGGTTTAGGGTTTAGGGTTTAGGGTTTAGGGTTTAGGGTTTAGGGTTTAGGGTTTAGGGTTTAGGGTTTAGGGTTTAGGGTTTAGGGTTTAGGGTTTAGGGTTTAGGGTTTAGGGTTTAGGGTTTAGGGTTTAGGGTTTAGGGTTTAGGGTTTAGGGTTTAGGGTTTAGGGTTTAGGGTTTAGGGTTTAGGGTTTAGGGTTTAGGGTTTAGGGTTTAGGGTTTAGGGTTTAGGGTTTAGGGTTTAGGGTTTAGGGTTTAGGGTTTAGGGTTTAGGGTTTAGGGTTTAGGGTTTAGGGTTTAGGGTTTAGGGTTTAGGGTTTAGGGTTTAGGGTTTAGGGTTTAGGGTTTAGGGTTTAGGGTTTAGGGTTTAGGGTTTAGGGTTTAGGGTTTAGGGTTTAGGGTTTAGGGTTTAGGGTTTAGGGTTTAGGGTTTAGGGTTTAGGGTTTAGGGTTTAGGGTTTAGGGTTTAGGGTTTAGGGTTTAGGGTTTAGGGTTTTAGGGTTTAGGGTTTAGGGTTTAGGGTTTAGGGTTTAGGGTTTAGGGTTTAGGGTTTAGGGTTTAGGGTTTAGGGTTTAGGGTTTAGGGTTTAGGGTTTAGGGTTTAGGGTTTAGGGTTTAGGGTTTAGGGTTTAGGGTTTAGGGTTTAGGGTTTAGGGTTTAGGGTTTAGGGTTTAGGGTTTAGGGTTTAGGGTTTAGGGTTTAGGGTTTAGGGTTTAGGGTTTAGGGTTTAGGGTTTAGGGTTTAGGGTTTAGGGTTTAGGGTTTAGGGTTTAGGGTTTAGGGTTTAGGGTTTAGGGTTTAGGGTTTAGGGTTTAGGGTTTAGGGTTTAGGGTTTAGGGTTTAGGGTTTAGGGTTTAGGGTTTAGGGTTTAGGGTTTAGGGTTTAGGGTTTAGGGTTTAGGGTTTAGGGTTTAGGGTTTAGGGTTTAGGGTTTAGGGTTTAGGGTTTAGGGTTTAGGGTTTAGGGTTTAGGGTTTTAGGGTTTAGGGTTTAGGGTTTAGGGTTTAGGGTTTAGGGTTTAGGGTTTAGGGTTTAGGGTTTAGGGTTTAGGGTTTAGGGTTTAGGGTTTAGGGTTTAGGGTTTAGGGTTTAGGGTTTAGGGTTTAGGGTTTAGGGTTTAGGGTTTAGGGTTTAGGGTTTAGGGTTTAGGGTTTAGGGTTTTAGGGTTT
>NC_133300.1:21242257-21323257 GCF_005239225.2 Populus alba | reverse complement strand
TTCCAATCATGTTGTCCTTAACCCAAATTTTAATTCATTCTTCATTTATTTCATTTTACTTGTTTTTTATCATCATTATTATTTTTTCATCAATTTTTTTTTTGTCCTTTTAAACAAATAAAATAAAAATAAAAATAAAAATTAAAATGGTCCAAAAATTTGGGTTATGACAATTGCCCCCTCTTTATAATATTTACTATGCAAAGATATTGAAAAATTTAATTTTCTTTTATCTTTGTGTAGTAAATTTATAAAAAAAAGTAGATAGAGAAAGAATCCTTTTTTTTTTTTTAGTCTTGAAAACTTTAAAAACAGTAGATTGACACACGACCTTTACAGAGATTGAAAAACAAGAAACAAGTCATTTGGAAGACGACCCACTTTTTTTTTAGTCTTGAAAATGGTAGATGGACACATGACCTTTACAGAGAGATGTAGAAATCAAGAAACAAGTCATTTGAAAGATGACCCATTTTTTTTGTTTTTTTTTTTTTAGAAGTGGTCTCATTATGATGGGTGACCTACCCAAAAAAAAGAAAAATGAGAGCTCGAAGGCGCACTCAAAAGAATGTGAGGGCTCAAAGGCGCACGAAAAGGAAAACGAGTGCTCAAAGGCAACTCAAAGAGGAAAGGGAGGGCTGAAAGGCGCTCCTAGAAGAAAACAAGTGCTCAAAGGCACTCCAAAAGGAAAGCGAGTGCTCAAAGGCACTCAAAGAGAAAAACGAGTGCTCAAAGGCGCTCGAAAAGGAAAGCGAGCACTCAAAGGTGCTCGAAAAAGGAAAGCAAGTGCTCAAAGGCACACGAAAAGGAAAACGAGTGCTCAAAGGCAACTCAAAGATGAAAGGGAGGGCTGAAAGGCGCTCCTAGAAGAAAACAAGTGCTCAAAGGCACTCCAAAAGGAAAGTGAGTGCTCAAAGGCACTCAAAGAGAAAAACGAGTGCTCAAAGGCGCTCGAAAAGGAAAGCGAGCACTCAAAGGTGCTCGAAAAAGGAAAGCAAGTGCTCAAAGGCACTTCGAGAAGAAAATGAGTGCTCAAAGGCGCTCCAAGAAGAAAGTAAGTGCTCAAAGGCACTTGAAAGGGAAAGCGAGTGCTCAGAGGCACCGGTGCTCAAAGGCATTTGAAGGGAAAAACGAGTGCTCAGAGGCACTGGTGCTCAGAGGCACTTGAAGGCGAAAGCGAGTGCTCAGAGGCACTTGAAGGGAAAAGCGAGTGCTCAGAGGCACTGGTGCTCAGAGGCACTTGAAGGCGAAAGCGAGTGCTCAGAGGCACTGGCGCTCAGAGGCACTTGAAGGGAAAAGCGAGTGCTCAGAGGCACTGGTGCTCAGAGGCACTTGAAGGGAAAAATGAGTGCTCAGAGGCACTGGTGCTCAGAGGCACTTGAAGGAGAAAGCGAGTGCTCAGAGGCACTGGTGCTCAAAGGCACTTGAAGGAAAAAGCGAGTGCTCAGAGGCACTGGTGCTCAAAGGCACTTGAAGACGAAAGCGAGTGCTCAGAGGCACTAGTGCTCAGAGGCACTTGAAGGGAAAAGCGAGTGCTCAGAGGCACTGGTGCTCAGAGGCACTTGAAGACGAAAACGAGTGCTCAGAGGCACTGGTGCTCAGAGGCACTTGAAGGGAAAAACGAGTGCTCAGAGGCACTGGTGCTCAAAGGCACTTGAAGGGAAAAGCGAGTGCTCAGAGGCACTTGAAGGGGAAAACGAGTGCTCAGAGGCACTAGTGCTTAAAGGCACTTGAAAGGAAGCAAGTGCTCAAAGGCACTCGAGGAGGATGGTGAGTGCTCAAAGGCACTTGAAGAAGAAACGAATGCTTAAAGGCACTCGAGGAGGAAAGTGAGTGCTCAAAGGCATTCGAAGGGGGAAGTGAGGGCTCAAAGGCGCTCAAGAGAGGTGGAAAAGCAAGAAGATTTTTCAGATGGCCTATTTCTCATGGGCGGCCTTCCCATCTTGAAAAATTCTCAAAAATATTTCCAACAACAATTTTGTTCTTTGGCCATTTCAAGTTGGCCTTCCACTTGGTGGATTCAGCCATAAATTTCTCATACAAAATTTGTGAAACTCTTTGTCCAATGTCTCAAATTTTTGATGATATGCATGCATCTTTACCTGTTTTGAAATATAGGCCCCCATTTCTTCTTAGTCTTCTCGTTGCTTGACTGATGAGGACTTGTTAATTCTGATTTGGGTCATCTTTGTCGCTTGGCTTCTAGCCCACTTGAGTTGGCCCATGTAAGTCTATTTCCAGATTTGTTCACACAACTCAGCATTTGTGGTGCCCATCACGACCCATTTATTTGCTGAAGATTTCTGACTCGTCAAATAATTTGAGAGGACTTATTCATTGCCCCTCGTTTCACTAATAAAAACAATCGGTGTCACTTGCTGAAAGGATCAAATTGTCTTTCGTAAACCAAAATGCCCCCTAGTCTTGTTGTGGGAAATATTCCATCTCTTTTTCTAGAATTTTTCCTTTTATACAATTATGCCCCCTTGTACTGGTCATTACCCCCAAGTGTACTTTGCCAGTGACTTAGACAAATAATGGTTTTAAAAAGATCATTCTCTCATTTCTCTTTTTGTTCATTTTAGTGAAGGAATATGGGTCTAGAATGAATCTTGAAATCTTGATCTTGCATTTTTGAAAACAAAAATTATTTTCGATGTGATCTAAAACAATTTGCTTTTGAAATCTTGCAACTCATTGGTTATTTCCTTTCTTGGAAAAAGAGGTTATTTGCTCTTGTGTTTGGCAATGAGATCTTTAGTCATGAGATGACCTTTTGTTTCAAAGTGAAGGGCTCGAGAAAAAGCTTGAGGTTTTATATGAGAAAAATTTGTCTCTTTTTGAATCATTCATTTTTATCAGCATGAATAATAATGAGTAGTTTATTCTTGATGTCATGAATCTTATGAAAAAGTATTCTTTGCATTTGGAGAGCATTGTTTATTGTTCTAGGTTACTTGCTTACTTGATTAGAAAGGACTTTTACAGGCACGTAACGTAGGCTGTGGTTCTTGGTTATGAAAGAAAAGGATTCATAGGGCTCAAAGAGTGTTTCAGGGTTTCAAAGAGTGTTTCAGGGTTTCAAAGACCGAGGATCACTTTCAATAGTTTGACTCTTGACGTCATTCAAATTTTCTTTTGCCGCTCTTCTTTGATTTGCTGCTTCTTTTCTTTTTATGGCTTTGCTAGGACATACTCATGTTATCTTGGATGTCACCTTTTTTAGTGATTTGGGCATGCCCCCTAGCTTTTGAGTTTCTTGGGCTTTTTATGCCTTTTTGGCTTTCTTGCAGCGTTTTCTATTTTCTCATTGAATTTTCTCTTGCCCCCAGTGTGGGGTGTGATCCTAGTCGGGATTTTTTCATGAAAGAAAAATTATTCAGGCTCAAAAAGGGATCGCAAGGGATATACTTATTTCAGAAAGTGAAAGGAATAACAAAGATGGCCTTTCCTCATTTCAAGCGCAAGCAGTTAAAATCAATAAACTTTGACCTCATCCAGTATGATTGTTTGGTCTTTGCAAAGATATATTTCATGAGTCATGAGTAAAGAGTTCACTACATACCATTATTCATACATTTAAAAACACACGATTCAAGAGTATAGGGTAAGGGTGTTTATTCATTTTTTTTTTGGTTTATCATTTAGTCACCTCAATGATGGAGTTGCTTGATTCAATTGTCATTCTATAAATAGAATGTTAAAAATATCATTCTTTAAAGAACATCAAATTATTTTTTTGAAATCAAAATACCAGATCAATTTTTCAAAACTCCAATAGGGAAATGGATTTTGGTACAAGAGATGAATTGCGTCTATAAGATCACGCGAGGCTTCAAAGGTGTATTCGTGAGTTCTTATAACAAAACTCTCTTAAGAAGATGAATAATGATTGGTCGCAAACACGATTGAATGACAAACTCATTATTTCATTGAAGCTTAGGAAAAAAAGTTCAACAACAAAGATCTTATGCCAACATGAATATTGGCATGATAACACAAAATGGGCTAAACATTTAGTGATCATTCATTGGAATTGTTGAAATCTTTCAATCATTCATTATCCTCGACAAGGGCATCTTTTCAACACTTAGTTGCAGTAGCATGCAGACCATTCTCGACCTACTATCACCATAGCTTTATCTTCAAAA
The DNA here is from genome assembly GCF_005239225.2 of Populus alba. Taxonomy (NCBI): domain Eukaryota; kingdom Viridiplantae; phylum Streptophyta; class Magnoliopsida; order Malpighiales; family Salicaceae; genus Populus; species Populus alba. Next base: position 21,319,106 of record NC_133300.1, on the reverse strand, counting down.
CAGTTGATATCTGGGAGTCGGTGCGAAGAAATTAACTATAAGAACGGTAAGTGCCTTGGCAACCCCCTTCATTGTCCTTTCCTTTTACGATGAAACCGTTCTTTTCAGTCGGATCATCAATTTTACCTAACCCAATAGCTTGTTCAATCCTCTCAGCTATAATAACTAGGTCAGTAAAATGTTGTGCAGAGTTTCTAACCAGGTACTCAAAGTATGGAGTTTTAAAGGTATTGGAAAATAAACTGATCATCTCTTTTTCCAACATGAGAGGATTAACTTGTGCAGCTACCTCACTCCATCTTCGGGCGTATTCCCTTATGGACTCTTTGTTGTCCTTCTCCATAGCTTGCAAGCTTAACCGATCAGGGCCCACGTCTATATTGAACTTATATTGCCTCATGAAGGCATCAACTAAGTCCTTCCATTTTTTAACCTTGGTATTGTCCAACCGCATATACCAAGTGAGGGCAGTGTCACTCAAGCTGTCTTGGAAGAAATGAATCAGCAGTTTCTCATCATCAACCACCTCAGCCATTTTGTTGCAGTATGCTTTGAGATGAGTTATAGGGCATTGAGTTCCCGTATATTTGACAAATTCTGGCACTCTAAACTTTTTGGGAATGACAACGTTGGGCACCAAACACATATTGACAGCTTTCACCAGGTCACACAAATGGTTTCCCTCAACTGCCCTTATCCTCTTCTCTAGGGTAGTCCATTTTTCCCAATCCTCTTCTTTCACCATCTTGCCCTTTTGAGATTCTTTCTCGGTGGAATCAGTGGTAGATGAAATTCTTGAAGGGTATGCTGGCTGGAAATGCATAGCTTGTTGAAATTCAGATGACATCCTACTTGCCCCCAGATTATGTGGATCGAAATGAGTTATATGCATATCTTCAAGCTGAGCTATAAGTGTTCCTTTTCTGGATTTATCTCTCAAGGCTTGCTCGAGTAGACTAGTAAGCCTTGTGACTTTTTCTTTAAGATTATCCACCTCTTTTTGATGTTGGGCTTCCAACTGGGCTCTTTCTTCGGTTTCCATTTGTCTTTTTCTCGAATGGGTGTTATAAATGAGTTTCAATGGGGGACCTATATTTCAACCTACTAAATGTAAATCATGCAAATATGCAAAAATGCTAAAGCAATAAAAAAAAATAATAAAAAAAATGCGTATGAAATGTGAACTTGCCCTTCACGGGGTGATAACCTAATTGGAAGATCCTAATTACTGAGTGCATCAAGGGGTTGGTCATTATCTAGTTTTCAAAGGGTCTCTCGCATGCTCAGTGATCGTCCATGAAAGGTCGATATGAGGCTTACAAGTAGTGTGAAGATAGAGGCCCTGAGTAATATCAGTTTGGCATATCAACCACTTCCAAGTAAACAATCAAGTGAGAGTTGGATGGTTTCACGAGTCTTACCCAGGCTAAAGCCATTGGGGTACCGTTACTTTCCCACTTATCCTAGGTTGCAAAGTGTGTGCTCTCAAAGTGATGCATGGCAACATAAACAATGATGCATGCTAAAGCAGTAAATGCAGGAAAAATAAACAAATAAACACAACAAAAAACAAACAAATAAATAAATAATAGAAATAATAAGACAAAAGACAAAGCTTAATCCTACGTCCCCAGCGGAGTCGCCATTCTGTCGCACCCGACATCGCGGCGGCCCTAAAAATAATTCTCTTGAATTATGAAAAAAGAACAGATATGTGGCATCTGGTTCTTTAGGGGAAAATGTCTTGTTTGAGGATTCGCCACCTAGTATTATGGTCACTAGGAACCCTAACTGGTCAACAGAGATTCTATGGCTCGGGATTGGTTACGTAAAAGGGAAGGTATTATCACCCCTTAAACGTTCTGCCTGAGGCAGACTGCATTGCTAATTTTATCTTAAATCGCTAAATGTTTATTCGCATATGTTATGATTATTTATTTATAATATTCATGACTCTGGCGCCAGTGAATATTCGAGCTCGAATAATTCCAACTCTGGCGTTGGTAAAAATTCGTAGCTGAAAAAAATTAGATCAATATTTTTTTATTCCCTACTCTAGCACTAGTGAATAAATAAATAAAAACAAATTTATTTTTTATCATGCACATATATTTTTTTTTAGCTAAATAAAATAAAATACAACGAATAAAAATAATATAAATTTAAACTGGTATTTTTATTCCTGACTCTGGCGTCAGTGAATAAACCAGTAAATTTACATTATTTTTATTCATGCATACATATTTTTTTATTTTTTTCTACCTTTTTTATTTTTCTGTTTTTTTTTATTTTTTTTATTTTTTCTCTTTTTTTTTTGTGGGGCTGGGCCCAGCTCAGCCCATGTGGCTGGGCTGGACCCAGCAGGCCTAGCCGGGTCACAGGCTTGACCCGGCTGGCCATTTTTCTGTTTTTTTTTATCCGCAGGCGTGCGTGAACCGCTCACGCACGCCTGTTACAGCAACATGCAATTAAAATGCAGGGAGGGGCAACGCAACGTACCTGTTGCTGCACTTGAAGACGGGGATAACAACTGACCAGCGTTACTCTTCTCTGCTACTGCTTTCTGTCTACTCCTCTGTTTTAGCTTTCCTTGTTCGGTTGTCTCATTCTTTTTTGTTTCGGTTTGTTCCCCTGCTCGTCGTCTTCTCCGCTGGTCCGCGTCCGTCTGGTGTTTGCTCCTCTCGTCCACCGGTTCTGTCCTCTCTTTTTCGTGTTTCTCCTCAGTTTTTCTTCCTTCTCTGTGGCCTTCTCTGGCTTATAAAGCCAGAATGGCCTTTCTTCACGCGTTCGTGCCTCACGATCGTGAGGCACGAACGCCTCTGTTTCTGTGAGAAGAAACAGGGGCAGAGAACTTGCTCCCCTCTGTACAGTTTCAGTTCTTGCGTCTTGTTGTATTCCCGGTGTTACTTCCTCTGTGGAAGCAGAGAAACGGAGATGTGATGGAGGACTGGTGGGCTAGCTGGTTTCTCTCCGTCTCACTCCCCGTTTCTCTCTTTTTTCTTCCTCGTGTCTCTGGATTTATGCTCTTGATTCTGTGTTTTCTTCCCCTTTTTTTTTTCCCTGCGCTCTCTCATCTTCTCTGGCTTTATAGCCAGGGAACGCCAAGCATTTTGAAACGGCTTCCAGCCTTTACTCCAGCAACCGTTCCAGCGAAGAAGATGAACAGTGCTACTTCAAATGAAGCCGTTTGATTGCTAATGGCCATTTGCGTTTTGGTCCTTGCTGTTTTGGCATTTTCAGTCCAGTCCTTGGGTAATTTGTAATTGAACCCCTGCATCTCAGCGCAATTTACACATTGGTCCTTGGGTTTTAATTTCTTTCAAATTTTGACAAGAATCAGCCCTACACTTTGATAATTTTTCAATTAAGTCCCTGATTTCATTAATTTAATTAAATCCAAGTCCAATTAAGTCTAAAAACCTATCAATTCTCCAATTAAACCCTTAATTGGATTAATTCCAAGCTCAATTAAGTCTCAAAACTTATCAATTATCCAATTAAACCCTTAATTGGATTAATTAAATTAATTATAAGATTAATTAAGTCTCAAAACTTATCAATTCTCCAATTAAACCCTTAAGTGGATTAATTAAATTAATTCCAAACTTAATTAAGTCTCAAAACTTATCAATTCTCCAATTAAACCCCTAATTGGATTAAATAAATTAATTCCAAGCTTAATTAGATTAATTCCAAAGTTTAATTAAACCCCAAAACTTCCAATCATGTTGTCCTTAACCCAAATTTTAATTCATTCTTCATTTATTTCATTTTACTTGTTTTTTCATCATCATTATTATTTTTTTCATCAATTTTTTTTGTCCTTTTAAACAAATAAAATAAAAATAAAAATAAAAATAAAATGGTCAAAATTTGGGTTATGACACCACTGATGTGAATAATTAAGGAAGAAATAGAAGAAGCAAAGAAGAAAAAGACAGAACTTTGGATAATTATGCGATATATCCTTTATTGAATGCCCTTAGGCTTTATATACAGGAATGAATAACAATAATGCTGAAAAGAAGGAAAGTGATCCCTGAAAGGAATCCTTATTATCTGCAAACTTGACTTGACCTAGTCAATAACAACTTGGCGATAAGCATTATCCACGTCCATGTGTTTCAACGTGCCCCTGCTTCTCCCACAATCACCTCTGTTGCTATACTCACGCCCGCATTACTACGTGTGCACATAACAGGATACAAATTGGACAAGTAGTATTGATGATTATAAATCTATAGATGGTTCCTTTTTTTTTTGTTAGACACTGATTTATTGAAATCAAGTAAGTAATATATAGTTGCTCGCTCCTCTACTGAAATTGAGTATAAAGCCTTAGTAGATGACAATGCTGAAGTTATCTGGCTTTAGTATTTATTGACAGATCTATAGATCCCTTATGTTTCTGATCCTACCATTTGGTGTGATAATCTTGATGCTACTTATTTATCTATGAATCTTATCTTTCTTGCTTGTACAAAACATGTTAAGGTTGATTATCATTTTGTACAGGATAGGGTTGCGAAGAAAGAGAATCAGATTTGTTTTATCTTCTCCTAGGATCAATTTGCAGATGCCTTCACTAAGCTATTTTCTACTGCTTATCGCTTCAAGTTTCAGGTCAATCCTCTACCCACGGCTTGAAAGAACATATTATAGAATGTATATATTATTATAGACATTACTCTAGTATTGTAATCTCTATCTTTACTATTATATATTGCCCTATCTAAATAAATAAAAAAGAATTGACTAACTAATAGGCAAGCCTCAACTGGTTCATTGAACAAATCCATTCACCGTGATATATAATTAGAATAAACTTTACGCAATTTAAAAATTAGTTTTCTTCTCTTTTCTTTTATTTTACGATTATCGTTCTTCTCAATACTTGTTTTTTAAATAACAAGCCATGCATTGCGGTGTAAGGTGTAAACCGCAAACGAGAAGTATATAAGGTAAAATATTTAACTTTCATGGACAGCCAGGCAAAGTATTTGACTGATCATCCATTCCAATACACAGAAAATTATTAACACTGATTAGCGCATGATTTGTAGTAGCAGACAAGAAGTTCTAACTTTATTTTATAACCTCATAAAATTCTTCGACATTAATGCAACTTTTTTCAAAGGACAGAACTATATATGAATAATACAACTTTAGCTAATTAACTACGGAACTCCTCTCCCAAAAACAGGGTGTTGTTTTGGATCGTCCCGGTTTTATCAAATAAAAGATCATATTGTACGAGCTACTCGAGGATATAAAATATAAGATTAGGTTTGTACAGGATCTTTTAATTGACTTTATGGCTGGTCAAGCTGCCAGTTTTAAATGTCATACACAGCGCTCCTTCAGAAGTTCTTACCAGCATGACGTCATTGCATCCATGCAGGCATCCCATTGTATTGCTAACTCTATAAATTAAAGCCTCTACCCAGTCATTCTAGCATAAACACATCACACACATTGAAAGTAACCCGTAACGACAATGAGAGCTGCAATTCTAGCATTGTCCTTCCTTCTTTTTGCCTTAGCTGCAGGTCTAGTGCCTAAGGTAGCAGCTACTGCTGCCCCTGAGCCAGTGCTTGACGTCACTGGTAAGATACTTCGAACCGGCACTAGTTACTACATCCTGCCGGTGGTCCGAGGGAGAGGTGGTGGGCTCAAAATGGCCAGCACTGGAAGAAGAACCTGCCCCCTTGCTGTTGTCCAGGAACGATATGAGGCATCAAATGGTCTCCCACTGAAACTCACACCTGTGAACACCAAGAAAGGTGTCGTCCGCGTCCACACCGATCTTAACATAAGATTCTCTGCTGCATCAATCTGTCACCAGTCAACAGCGTGGAAGCTTGACAACTACGATGAATGGACAAAACAATGGTTTGTCACAACCAATGGAGTTGAAGGAAATCCTGGTCCGGAAACAACGAACAACTGGTTCAAGATTGAGAAGTTCGAAGACAAGTACAAGCTAGTTTTTTGCCCTACAGTGTGTCAACACTGCAAAGTTATGTGCAAAGATATCGGGATTTTTGTTGATGCCAAAGGAGTAAGGCGTCTGGCTCTTAGCAGCGTGCCTCTCAAAGTTATGTTCAAGAAGGCTTGAAGATCATGATCGATGATGCATGCTCAAACACAATATCAATAAGCTACGCCATGTGCTTCTGTAGGAATAAATTCCATATTTGGAAATTAAAATGTATCTCATGTCGTTACATACAAGTGTATGTTGCCAGTGACTTGATCTCTTACTTAATAAAGAAACGATGTTGACTATTGTGACGTTGGTCTCCTTACTTCTCTCTCAATGGTTGCCGAAACAATGTGTTTCAGGAAAATTTAACAGCTGAAAAATATAGAGTATCGAACACTGATATTCGAATAATCTATCATTTGGTATAAACTCTATTATAGAATGTAATTATATAGGAAATATTGTAGTCATATTCTTATGTGGTAATCTCCACCTTTACTATTGTATATTGCCCTACTCATATATATAGAAAGGGTTGGCTAACCTATTAGGTTAAGCCTCCTAATTATTTCTCAACTTGGTATCAGAGCCTCCTAATTATTTCTCAACTTGGTTTCCCGACACCGGCGCGAATCAACATGTGACGCCTGATCTTGCAACTCTAACTGATTCTGCTCCTTATCTTGGTAATGATTTCTTGCATGTTGGTGATGGTAAGGCCCTTGACATATCCCATGTTGGACATACTACTTTATATTCCCCCAAACGCTTGTTTACATTAACTAATGTTCTTCGTGTGCCTCACATTACCAAACCGTTGTTATCTGTTCAGAAATTCTGTCGTGATAATCATGTTTATTTTGAATTTCACGATTCTGTGTTTTATGTGAAGGATCTCGTCACCAAGGAAGTTCTTCTTTCCGGTCGGAGTCATGATGGTCTTTATGTTCTCTCCGAGTCCTCGGCTACGTCAGTTCCTCAAGCTTTTTGGTCTCCTTGCATTTCCGCGACTGCCGACTTGTGGCATCGTCGTTTAGGTCATCCAACTCCTCGCATTCTAAATTTGTTAGTTTCTGATAATAAAATTATTTGTACGTCTAAACGATCTTTTACTCAATGTCAAGCATGTCCTTTAGGCAAGTCATCCCGTTTGTCATTACGACCGACGGGTCACAAAACTTCTACCCCACTTGAATTAATTTTTAGTGATGTTTGGGGTCCTGCTCCAATGTTTTCTTCTGATGGTTTTCGTTATTTTGTTATCTTTGTTGATGCGCACACTAAATATATCTGGTATTATCCGCTTGTTGCGAAATCTGATGTATTTTCCACGTTTCAACGTTTTCAGACACTTGTTGAGCGTCAGTTTTCTCTTAAAATTAAATCTGTTCAAACTGATTGGGGTGGTGAATATCGTAAATTAAATATATTTTTTCAAACAATTGGTATTCATCATCGATTAATTTGTCCTCATACTCATGAACAAAATGGCACAATTGAACGTCGTCATAGACATATTGTCGAAACTGGCCTAACCCTCTTAGGACAGTGTAATGCCCCATTGCGTTTTTGGAACTATGCTATGGAATCATCGGTTTATCTTATTAATCGCATGCCTACTCCTGTTCTTCAAAATAAATCTCCTTTTGCGTGTCTGTTTCATCGCACTCCTGATTATAATTTTCTACGCACTTTTGGGTGTCTTTGTTTTCCATTTTTACGTCCATATCATGCTCATAAATTAGATTTTCGATCTTCTCCTTGTGTGTTTTTAGGCTATAGCTCGTCTCATCTTGGTTATCGGTGTCTTGATTTAGAGTCTGGTCGTGTCTATGTCTCCCGTCATGTTCGTTTTCATGAATGTGTCTTTCCTTTTCAAAAGTCTGAACAGGTAACAACACCCCCGGTTCCCCCCACTCCACCTACCTATCTTCCATCACTGCAACCCCCTTCCTGTTTTCAGCCTCTTCCTTCCCAACTCGGCAAAACACACAACTCACCTTTGCCCCTTGCCGCAACCCCCCAGCTTGCTCCCCTGCCCGTTGATTTAGCCGACCCTGCCTCACCACCCCACACAGCCATACTATCACCACATGCTTGTCTTTCCAATGATTATTGTGCAGGAACAGGTTCTGACTTGCAGGATTCAGTTGCGGCACAACCTCGCACCTCCCCGGCTTCACCTCTTGGTCTGCAACTTTGTGTTGATCTCTCCTCTTATCCTCTTCAGCACATTCCAGGTACAGGTGTTGCTACTCCATGTCCCGCTGCTCCTAAACACCCCATGGTTCTTCGTCCGAGACAGCCCAAGACAGCGCTGATCACCACCACGGCAGCCACCTCTGCTGCTTCCTTCAGTCGGGTATCTTCTCCTCCCTCGCATGAGCCACTTATTTTTCCTGATGCTAACAGATATGAGGCGTGGCATAATGCTATGCGAGAGGAAATTCAGGCCTTACGCGCAAACAGAACATGGACTTTAGTGCCATTTCATCCGTCCATGAATGTTGTTGGTAGCCGATGGGTCTACAAAATTAAACGCAAATCTGATGGTAGCATTGAGAGGTATAAGGCGCGCCTGGTTGCTAGGGGCTTCACTCAGCAAGAAGGTATTGATTACTCAGAAACTTTTAGTCCTGTTATCAAACAGGCAACAGTCCGCTTAGTGTTCTCCATTGCAGTTTCGAGTGGTTGGAAAATTCATCAGCTTGACATTCATAATGCATTTCTAAATGGAGTCCTTGATGAAGAGGTTTACATGAAACAACCTCCAGGTTTTGTTGATTCTGCACTCCCAGGTCATGTATGTCGATTGCATAAATCTCTATATGGGTTAAAACAGGCTCCGCGGGCTTGGTACACTCGTCTGAATGATTTTCTATTATCCATTGGTTTCCGTGCTTCTAAAGTGGATACCTCATTGTTTATCTTCTCGGTTGGTAGTGACATTTGTTATCTTTTGGTTTATGTTGATGATATTCTGCTTACGGGTAATAATGGAACTCTGCTACAACGACTCATTCAGCTACTGAGCTCTGAATTTAAACTTCGGGATTTGGGTGATGTTCATTATTTCTTGGGTATTGAAGTGCAGTGTACTAGTCTGGGACTTATGCTTTGTCAACATAAATATACACTTGATATCCTCACACGAGCTGGTATGTTATCCTGTAAACCAGTTGATACTCCTATTTCGGCATCCAAAGCCACCATTATGCCGGATCCATTGTTTTCTGATGCTACTCGTTTTCGGCAACTTGTTGGTGCTCTCCAATATCTCACTTTCACACGCCCGGATATTTGCTTTGCTGTTAACCGGGTCTGTCAATTTATGCATGCTCCTACAGAATCCCATTGGGCTGCCGTGAAACGCATCTTGCGTTATCTCCGTGGTACGGCATCACATGGTTTACATATTACTCGCAGCTCTTCCTTTGCTTTACACGGTTTTACAGATGCAGATTGGGCAGGTAGTATTGAGGATAGAAAGTCTACAGGTGGTTATCTTGTGTTCTTTGGTCAGACGCCAATTTCATGGAAATCGAGTAAGCAACGCACTGTTGCTCGTTCTTCGACGGAAGCTGAGTACAAAGCCTTAGCCGATGGCACGGCTGAAGTTATCTGGCTTCAGTACTTGTTAACGGATCTTCAGATTCCGACTCATTCTGCTCCTATTATCTGGTGTGACAACCTTGGTGCCACGTATTTGTCCGCAAACCCTATATTTCATGCTCGCACAAAACATATTGAGATTGATTATCATTTTGTCCGAGATAGAGTTGCGAAGAAGGAGATTCAGATTCGTTTTATTTCCTCTCAGGATCAACTTGCCGATGTCTTCACTAAGCCACTTCCTGCTGCTTCATTTACTACTTTTAAATTCAAGCTTCGGGTTGATCCTCCACCCTCAGCTTGAGGGGGCGTATTATAGAATGTAATTATATAGGAAATATTGTAGTCATATTCTTATGTGGTAATCTCCACCTTTACTATTGTATATTGCCCTACTCATATATATAGAAAGGGTTGGCTAACCTATTAGGTTAAGCCTCCTAATTATTTCTCAACTAACTCATCTCTAGAAAATCAAGCAAAACCTCTTCTCAATTAAAAAAAAAAAAAAAAGCATAAATGAAACTTTTTTTTTCCTCTTGAAAATGAAGTTTTTCGTGCAAAAATGAAACAACCATGTTTGCCTTTTTACTTTATTTTGGTTTTTAATGTGATCTCCGTTTTTTTAAGCCAACATGTAATCTAAAGTGGTAAGTTTCACATTGTCTCCTGAAGGTGGGTGGAAAGTGAGGGTTTGAGTTTTCAAACCTTAAAAACTTATTTTTCAATTTTTTTCGTTTAAAAATAGAAAATAAAACAATTTAAAAATCATGATAAACCCATTTATAACTTTAAGACACTCTTTTATGGGTGAAAAAAAACATGAAACTAAAATAAATATAAAAAATTCTTAAGCCCAAATCTACTTTCTCTGGCCACTCTAGCGAGATGGCTACAGAGTATCTCTATGGCACTTCTCTCATCATTATGAACTAATTGACACAAGCTTAGATAATTTTTTTTTTTTTTTTTTGAGGAATGGCTAGCCGACCAATTCTTTTTTTCTTCCCTTTTGCCAATAATTTACTCTCTTCTCTTTCAAAATTAAAGGACTGAAACATGAAAAAAATAGTTTAGACCTAAACATAAAATACAAAAAACCAAAGGGACAAAAATGAATACAATGAGACCTTTGAGTGAAAATATTTAAAAAAATAAGAGAGGAGAAAAGGTCCCATTTATTTTTTATGCATTTTATTTTCAAATTTTTTCTTTCAATTATTTTTATGCTATAAATCTAAATCCAAATTCATTTAATCATTTATTATTATCTATTTTTGGATCCTTGCCTGAGAAAAAAATAAATTAAAAGATATATTAGGATGAAAGTAAAAAATATGTAGTAATGAGAATAGGATGCTAGATTGCTCAGAAACTAGCCAAAATTGATTGAGAAAAGTTTAAAAAATACAAAGATTAAAATATAATAATATATTACTGACTTATGAGAGCTTTGTTGACAAAGAAAATTCAATTTGAGAAAAAAAATTCAAAATTAAATATTCATGGACTCAATTAAATTTTATTGAAGGTTTAATTGAATTTATGAAGGTTTTGATGAAAAGATAAATTTATTTTTAAGCCAATTCAGGCTTTAATTAGAAGAAGTTAAAGTTCTATGATCAAATTATAATTTTTAAGAGTTGATTTGGTCAAATCAAGGGTTTAATTGCATAAATATTAAAGTTTGATGGTCAATTAAGGACTTGATTGAATAAATCTAAAACCAAGGACGAGATTGAAAAATGCAAGTAGATAAAGGGATTGGAATTGACTACATTAGGGGCTAAATTGAAAGCTTGTTGATCAATGGAGGGTCAAATTGCATAAATCTAAGACCAAGAACTAAAGTAAAAAAGGCGACCAACATCAGGGTTGATGTAGGAATTTGGCAGGGATGCAATTGAATTGATGGCTAAAATCAAAATTGCAATTGACTTAATTGAATAAATCAAAAATTAAGGATTGATTTGGAAATTGACACATTTTTCGCCACATTTTTTTAAATAAAACGGCATGTTTCAGTCAAAATGACATCGTTTCATGCACTATTAAAAAAAAAAAAGTCAAAGAATGGTGTTGTTTTGAATGGTACTGCTCTTTTTCTTCGTCTTCCCTAGATATGCAGCAGGGGAAGAAGAACGTTTTCCCTATTTTTTTCCTCGCTCTCTCTCTCCCCACTTGCCTCTCCCCTGACATAACCCATGCCCGCACATACCCTACAATCATAATAAGGAAAACAAGGGGAGCCATGCCCTGCAAATAGTTCCCCATTGCTCACCTTACCTTACACCATGGCAGGCGTAAGGTGCCTCTTTCTTTCCTGTGCCTATAAATACATAGGGACAAATGACAGCCAGGGAGGGGGGAAAGATTTCAAAAAATCACAAAGAAGATGGTGAAACAAGGGGGGCAAAAGACCAACAAAAAATAGGGGAAAGGGGAAGGAAAAAAAAACCGAGAGATCGTTCTAGGAGAGAAGGGAAACAAAGGAGAGGAGAGTTGAAAAATAACAGGGGAGAAAAAAGGAGAAAAACAAAAAGAAATGGGGGAATGGTTTGAAACAGAGGAGGACAGAGAGTGGATGAAAAGAAAAAAAAACAAAAGAAATAGAAGAAAGAAGGAAAATAAAGATTAAAATAGAGACAAACAAGAGAGAAGAAAAACAGAAAGAGAAACATAGGAACTAGGAAGGAACAAGAAGACAAGAATAGAAGGGGAAGACTATAAATAGAAAGAAGGATAAATACAGAAAACACAGAGAAAGGAAGAAAAACCATAGGCCAAACAGCTTCCTTAGTTCACAACCACCACCGCCACCAGCACCAGAAGCCACTAGCGCAACCAACGCCACCAGGTCAACTTCCCTCTCTTCCTCCTCCTCCTCCTTCTTCTTCTTCTTCTTCTTCTTTTTTTTTTTTTTTTTTTTTTTCTGGTTGCCCTCCATTGTTCTGCAAATGAAGTGAAATAATTCACTCTCCACTATTCACATGAACAGTGGAGAGCTGCTTCATTATTTTTTGGGTCGGACAAGTTCGACCCACACTAAAATGCATTGGGCCGGGTCTAGTCGAATCAAATAAATTTCAATAATTCTTTTGAAAAATTTATGATTTTCTTGCGTATTTTTATGCTATTTTGTGTAACAATGGTTTGTACTTTTATACCATAAATATACAAATTCAATATTAAAATACTCGGCTTTCGTCGAAACATTGCAAATAATATAAAACAAAAAAAATATTTTCATGCATACAACCAAGTCTCTAAAAAAAAATATCGTGTTTTCATAACAACAAAAATTCAAAAATATATTTTAACATGCACTTTGGTTTGAATAACCAATTTATGAAAGCCATAAGGACGAGACCAATATTTTTAAAAATACCTAAAAAACATATAGTCTTTCTTTGGTATCTAGGTTTACGAATTTATACGTAGAATATATTCCCGATATTAAAAATATATTTCTTTTATAAGATATTAGAACGGTTAGGTTTTTATCAGATAAAATAAGAATCTTTTTACCATGGAATTTTCTTAAATCGTGAACGTACCAGCAATTCAAAAACAATAACACTCTAATTTATTTCAGATAATCAAATAAATGCAATTTATTTTAGGTAGAGCGTATTTAGAATGTTAATATATTTTTTTTATACAATCAGTCTCTATGTCCCATCTCTAAGACTAGTTAGGGTTTCTAGTTATCAAAATACTAGTTAAAGACTTCCATTCTCGCTTTCCATTTATAAGAGATAAGAATTCCTTGTTTTTTTTATTTTCCCGATTACTTTAAAACCAACAAAGTGGATTTATTTACTGTAACACTGTATACGTGCGACATTACTCTTAAACTAAAATTTTAAAATTGATCAAACACATTAAATTTGTTAGAATGTGCAAAGAAAAGAAAATCTCAACACATAAAACTTCATCAACATAGATATAATGATTTATATTGATTTATATTGATTTAAGATAAAAACTATAATTTTTTTAAAAATTTAATATTGATTACTTATCACATTACTTATCAATTTATATTGATTTAAGATAAAAAACTATAATTTTTTAAAAAATTTAATAGACAAATATAAATTTAAGTAAATTATAGGATAGCACGACTAATTTTACTAGAGAAAATTTGTAGATCATAATAAAAAAAAACATAACACTGTTCATTGAAGAAAGCCATCCACCGTGATTTACGAGGAGAAGAAAAAACCTGCACTTTAAAATGTGGTTTTCTTTTATTTTATATTTTAGTGTATAATATTGTCTTATCAATCATTGTTGTTTAATACACAAGCCAAGCGATGCGATGTAAGGTGGAGACCGCAAACAAGAAGTATAGAAGGCAAAGTCTCTGACTTTCATGGACAGTACTTAGGCAAAGTATTTGACTGATCATAAACAGATTAGCATGAACATGATGTGTAGTAGCAGACAAGAAGTTCTGACTATGTGCCTCACAAAGCTCTTCAACATTAATGCAATTTTTGTCAACGTAGGACACTGTATATGAATAATAGTAATACACAACTTTAGTTTATTACCTTAGGAACTCTTGTTTTCCAAAATTAGGGTGTTGTTTTGGACCGTCTCGATTTTATCAAATAAAAGATCATATTGTACGAGCTAATCAAGAACATAAAATATAGGATTAGGTTTATCCAAGAACTTTTAATTGACATTATGGCTGGTCAAGCCACCAGTTTTAAATGTCATGCACAGCGCTCCTTCAGAAGTTCTTACCAGCGTCATGCATCCATGCAGGCATCCCATTGTATTGCTAACTCTATAAATTAAAGCCTCTTCCCATTCATTCTAGCATAAACACATCACCCACATTGAAAGCAACCCGTAACGACAATGAGAGCTGCAATTCTAGCATTGTCCTTCCTTCTTTTTGCCTACGCTGCAGGTCTAGTGCCTAAGGTAGCAGCTACTGCTGCCCCTGAGCCAGTGCTTGACGTCACTGGTAAGATACTTCGAACCGGCACTAGTTACTACATCCTGCCGGTGGTCCGAGGGAGAGGTGGTGGGCTCAAAATGGCCAGCACTGGAAGAAGAACCTGCCCACTTGCTGTTGTCCAGGAACGATATGAGGCATCAAATGGTCTCCCACTGAAACTCACACCTGTGAACACCAAGAAAGGTGTCGTCCGCGTCCACACCGATCTTAACATAAGATTCTCTGCTGCATCAATCTGTCACCAGTCAACAGCGTGGAAGCTTGACAACTACGATGAATGGACAAAACAATGGTTTGTCACGACCAATGGAGTTGAAGGAAATCCTGGTCCGGAAACAACGAACAACTGGTTCAAGATTGAGAAGTTCGAAGACAAGTACAAGCTAGTTTTTTGCCCTACAGTGTGTCAACACTGCAAAGTTATGTGCAAAGATATCGGGATTTTTGTTGATGCCAAAGGAGTAAGGCGTCTGGCTCTTAGCAGCGTGCCTCTCAAAGTTATGTTCAAGAAGGCTTGAAGATCATGATCGATGATGCATGCTCAAACACAATATCAATAAGCTACGCCATGTGCTTCTGTAGGAATAAATTCCATATTTGGAAATTAAAATGTATCTCATGTCGTTACATACAAGTGTATGTTGCCGGTGACTTGATCTCTTACTTAATAAAGAAACGATGTTGACTATTGTGACGTTGGTCTCCTTACTTCTTTCTCAATGGTTGCCGAAACAATGTCCAATTTTTACTTCTCTAGTTTGGGAAAAAAAACACTTAATGTTTCAGGAATATGAAATAGCTGAAATTAAAATTTTGAGTATCCAACCCTGATATTCGAATAATATATCATTTGATACAAACTCATCTCTAGACAAGCAAACAAAACCCAATCTCAATTATTAAAAAAAAAGTGTCTCCTCCTACCTATTAACCCATTTTTTTTCTACTATTACAGTATGAGGCTTACCATGATGCTATGCATTAGGAAATCCAAGCCTGTTCTCTAACGACACCTGGTCATTGGTTCCTTTTATTCTTCGATGAATATTGTTGGCAGTCGATAGGTGTACAAGATAAAGAATTGTGTTGATGGCAATATTGAAAGGTATAAGGCGTGTCTAGTTTCCAGAGGTTTTACTCAGTAAGAAGGCATTGATTATTCTGAAACTTTTAATCCTATTATCAAGCTGGCGAACATCATATTAGTCTTCTCCATTGTGGTTTCGTGTAATTGGAAGATATATTAGCTTGATATCTATAATGCCTTCCTTAATGACATTCTTGACAAAGAGGTCTACAAAAAACAACTCCCGGGTTTTGTTGACTCTGCCTTTCCTTCTCAAGTGTGCAGATTGTATAAGTTGCTATATGGTTTTAAATAGACTCTGCAAACTTGGTACACTCGTATGAGTAATTTTCAACTCTCTATTAGCTTTCACGCCTCCAAAGTTAACACCTTCTTATTTATCTTATATGTTGGTGCTACTATCTTTTATCTTCTGGTTTATGTTAATGATATTCTGCTTACGAGTAGCAACTCTAGTATGCTTCATTGTCTAATATAGTTGCTGAGTTCAGAGTTCAAGCTTTATAACTTAGGTGAAATTCATTATTTTTTTGCTATTAAGGTTCAGTTCACCAATATTGGTCTAATGTTATGACAACATAAGTATATTCTTGACATCCTTACTCGGGCTGGAATGACTTATGCAAACTTGTTGATACTTTTATCTCTACTTTCAAAGTTATCATAATGCCAAATCCATTGTTTTCTAATCCTATATGGTTTTGTCAAATCGTGGGTGCTCTTAAATATCTCATCTTTACGAGACCACATATTTGATTTTCTGTTAACAAAGTCTATCATTTTATGCATGCGCATACATATTCTTATTGGGTTATTATTAAATGCATTTTGTGTTATCTTCAAGGAATGATAGCCTATGGCTTACATATCACTCGCAATTCATCTTTTGTGTTATATGGCTTTATGGATATGATGTGAATAATTTAAGAAAGAAATAAAAGAAGTAAAGAAGAAGAAGACAGAACTTTGGATAATTATGCGATATATCCTTTATTGAATGCCCTTAGGCTTTATATACAAGAATGAATAACAATAATGCTGAAAAGAAGGAAAGTGATCCCTGAAAGGAATCCTTATTATCTGCAAACTTGACTTGACTTAGTCTGTAACAACTTAGCGATAAGCATGATCCACGTCCATATGTCTCAACGTGCCCCTGCTTCTGCCACAATCACCTATGTTGCTATACTCACGCCCACATTACTATGTGTGCACATAACATTCCTGCCCCCTTAACAATCCTTGTCCTCAAGGATAAAAGTAGGGTAGGTCTTGGTAAATCTCCTGACATCCTCCCAAGTGGCATCTTCCACTGGTGCACCCGCCCATTTAATTAAAATCTCAGGCTTAGGACGGTATTGCCCCTTGTGAACTACCCTGCGGTTAATGACAGCTTCAGGCTGTGGAAGAATAGTTATTGTTTCTGATACAAGAGGAAGTTGAGCGATTGTGGGGGGAATGGATCCCAAATATTTGCGTAGCAAGCTAACATGGAAAACGTTATGTATTTGTGAATCTAAAGGTAACGCTAATCTGTAGGACACTGATCCTATTTTTGCAGTGACCTGAAAAGGGCCAAAGAATCGCGGAGCTAGTTTCATAGAGCTGCGAAAGGTTACTGAAGTCTGGCGATAAAGTTGTAGCTTTAGGTACACATAGTCACCAATATCAAAGGAAACATCCCGACGATGTTGATCAGCCTGACATTTCATTCGATTTTGCGTGAGCAAAATATTTCTTCGCAGCTCACGAAGAATGTGATCCCGATCACGCAGGTGTTCATCCACAGCTTGAACCTTAGAGGTGCCGGGAACATAAGTTAATAAGCTAGGAGGTGGAACACCGTACACCACCTTAAATGGTGTCACCTTAGTGGAAGAGTGGACAAAAGTGTTGTAGCTGAATTCTGCCCAAGGAACCCAGTCAAACCAGGTTCGTGGTTGGTCCCCTGCAAAGCAACGTAAATATTGTTCTAGGACCCTGTTAACCACTTCAGTCTGGCCATCGGATTGAGGATGGTAGCTGGAGCTCATACATAACCGTGTGCCTTGGAACTGAAACAGTGTTCGCCAAAAAGTGCTGAGAAATACCTTGTCACGGTCACTCACAATAGAGGTAGGGATGCCATGCAGCCGAACGATGTTGGAGATAAAAGCCTTGGCAACGATAATGGCTGTATAGGGATGTTTTAATGGAATGATATGGGCATACTTAGATAAGCGATCCACAACTACCATAATGCAGCTATAGCCATGAGAGGAGGGCAGTCCTTAGATGAAGTCCATGGAGATGTCCGTCCAGACTTGAGTTGGCACTGGTAGAGGTTGGAGTAACCCAGCTGGTTTCATGTAATTAGTTTTAAAATATTGACATCTCTCACATTGCTGCAAGAATTCTTTGACCGTGTGGTGCATATTTGGCCAAGAGAAATCTTCCTTTATACGGGCAAGTGTTTTATGGAACCCAAAATGCCCATCGACAGGAGTTGCATGACAATCAATCAAGATCTGTGGAAGAAGAGTGGACATGGGGCTTAAAAAGACTTTACCTTTCCTGAACCATACTCCATCGCGTTGAACCATGAATGGGTTGGTTGACTGGAAGTTAGCATAAAATGGGTCCTGCTGCACTTCCTGTTGTAGGGATGGCCACTAATATGCTCGTGGAGCAGAGATAGATAAAAACTGGAATTCCACTACCCTGGACAACGAATCAACGCCTTGGTTTTCCGTTCCCTTCTTGTACTCAATCACATAATCATAACGCAGTAGTTTAGATAGCCAATGTGCTTGTGCTGGTGTGGTAATTCGTTGCTCCAAGTGATATTTGAGACTCCTCTGATCCGTGCGAACTATAAAAGGTTTCCCAAGCAAATATGGACGCCATTTCTGAATAGCCTTAACGATGGCTAGCATCTCTTTTTCATAGGTGGATAAGGTTAAAGAGGAACCTTTTAGTGCTTCATTGAAGTACGCCACTGGTTGGTTTTGTTGGGAGAGAATTGCTACAAGTCCAATGCCATTAGCATCACATTCAACCACAAAGCTTTGAGAAAAATCTGGCAGCCACAGGATTGGGGATGAAGTTAAGGCTGCCTTCAACGTGCTAAAGGCCACATCAACCTCTTCATTCCATTGGAATCCCTCCTTGGTCAGCAATTGGGTAAGCGATGCTGCGATACTTTCAAAGTGACGAATGAATTTGCGATAATATCCAGCCAACCCTAAAAAGCTGCGGACTCCCTTTGCCGTTGCCGGTGTAGGCCACTCATTGACCGTTTGTATCTTGCTGGGATCAACAGAAACACCTTTTTCGGAAATGATATGGCCGAGGTAGTCGACATGTGTAAATCCGAATCGACACTTAGACTTTTTAGCATACAATTCATTGTCTGCTAAAATTTGCAAAACAGTTTGTAAATGAGTGAGATGGTCTTCCCATGATGTAGAATAAACCAAAATATCATCAAAGAAAACCAAAATAAATTTCCGAAGATAGGGACGAAAAAGGTCATTCATGAGGCTTTGGAAAGTTGCGGGGGCGTTAGTGAGACCAAACGACATGACGACAAACTTATGATGCCCTTCATGTGTTCGAAAAGCCGTCTTTGGAATGTCTCCTTCTCGTACCCGAATTTGATGATAGCCGGACCGTAGATCCAATTTGGAATAGTACCTGGATCCATGCAGTTCATCTAAAAGTTCATCGATCACTGGAATTGGATATTTATCTTTGATGGTAATTTCATTCAAGGTGCGATAGTCAACACAGAATCGCCAAGCCCCATCTGCCTTTTTGACTAGTAAAACAGGTGATGAGAATGGACTATTACTTGGCCTTATCAAATCTGACTTCAAAAGTTCCTGCACCATTTTCTCAATCTCGGTTTTTTGGTAATAGGGATATTTGTAGGGTCTAACACTTACTAGTCCTAAATTTGGCTGCAATGGTATATGATGGTCATTGGATCTTTTGGGGGGTAAACTAGTAGGCGGTTCAAACACATGAGAGAATTTGGAAAGAAGGTTATGCATATCAGGAGGGTGTTGTATTGGGTTATTACCTGGATAGGAGAGGAGGATTTGAAGAAAAAAACCAATTCCCTGTAGCCCTTGGAACTCTTTGTCTGTGAAAGCTGTGTTGTCAATATGCCTTAGTCCATGCAGGGTGTGTGTTTCTCCCTGCCATTTGTAGCTCATCGTGAGCTTTTTGAAATCCATTTCAATGGAACCAAGAGTTTCAAGCCATTGTACACCCAGCTCTAACTGACAAGCAGTGACTGGAAGAATATAGTAATTGGCAGTGACGGTTTGCCCTTGAATGTTTAGTGTAAGACCTTGGCATTGTCCGTTGCAGGTGATCTTCTTCCAGTTAGCAACCATGACCAGGAACTATTTGCTGCGGTTTACGGTTAATCCAAACTTGGATACCACCGCTTGATCGATGAAATTGTGAGTACTACCTCCATCAATGAGCATTGTCACACTTTTGTTCTTCAAATTGCCCAACACATGTAAGGTTTGAGGGTGTTCGGCACCAAAAATGGCATGAAACGAGATTTTTGGCATGTCTTCAGAGTTCAACATATCTTGAGAATCATCAGTGCTTTCCTCAAGGATCGTGTGGGAAGTGTCTTCGATCATAAACAGCTGAGGGCGTTCGCAGCGATGACCTGGAATAAATTTTTCATCACAATAGTAACACAACCCTTTCTCCCTTCGTTCCCTAGCTTCTTGATTGGTTATCCTCCGAAATGATGTTGGAGAAGGAGTTGCTCGCTGTGATGGGGGTGGCCCCAAGACTCCTGCTGCTGAATTGGTGGGCACCCTGGACGTCAGCATGGTGTGTGATGTCGGTTTGGAAAGCTGGCTTTCTTATGTAAGAGATTACGTTCCTCAAGCAGTCGTGCAACTCCAATTACATCAGCCAATGTGTGAGGCTGTTTGATCTTGACATCGATACGAATTTAATCTCGAAGACCAGCAACAAAGCATCCTATAAGGAAACCTTCAGGCAGGCCGTCAACTTGATGGGAAAGTCTTTCAAAGGCTTCTTGGTAGGCTGCCACAGTGGTGGTTTGTCTGAGACATGTGAGGGATTCTGATGGATCCTCATATTCTGTGGGTCCAAAGCGTAGCAAGATTGCCTGGACAAATTCGCTCCACATGAGGGGTCCTCGAAACTTGTTCAACCATCTATGCCATTGAAGGGCAATAATTCCATCCAAGTGGAAAGAAGCTAACTGGACTTGTTGAGCAGGTGTAATATTCTGAAAATCAAAATATTGTTCTGCTTTATACACCCAACCTGTAGGATCATTGCCATCAAAACATGGAAAGGAGAGCTTGAGTTGTGGTTGTGGCTGACCATTGGTGTGAGTGACCGGGAAGTGTGGAATTGTGATGATCCTTCTGATGCGAATGGGTTGATTTCAGGAGAGTTAGGATTTGGATTGCGGCTGGTGCGAAGAGCTTGTAGTTCAGTTAACAATGCTTGTAAAGCAGAGTTTACCTGATCAAAACTTGATTCATGCCTAGCTAAGGCTTCATTGACCTCATTGCGGAATTCGGCATTGCTTTTTCCACAAGTGTCCATAATGATAACCTGGCTCTGATACCACTGATGTGAATAATTTAAGGAAGAAATAGAAGAAGCAAAGAAGAAAAAGACAGAACTTTGGATAATTATGCGATATATCCTTTATTGAATGCCCTTAGGCTTTATATACAGGAATGAATAACAATAATGCTGAAAAGAAGGAAAGTGATCCCTGAAAGGAATCCTTATTATCTGCAAACTTGACTTGACTTAGTCAATAACAACTTGGCGATAAGCATGATCCACGTCCATGTGTTTCAACGTGCCCCTGCTTCTCCCACAATCACCTCTGTTGCTATACTCACGCCCGCATTACTACGTGTGCACATAACAGGATACAAATTGGACAAGTAGTATTGATGATCATAAATCTATGATGGTTCCTTTTTTTTTTTTGTTAGACACTGATTTATTGAAATCAAGTAAGTAATGTATAGTTGCTCGCTCCTCTACTGAAATTGAGTATAAAGCCTTAGTAGATGACAATGCTGAAGTTATCTGGCTTCAGTATTTATTGACAGATCTATAGATCCCTTATGTTTCTGATCCTACCATTTGGTGTGATAATCTTGATGCTACTTATTTATCTATGAATCTTATCTTTCTTGCTTGTACAAAACATGTTAAGGTTGATTATCATTTTGTACATGATAGGGTTGCGAAGAAAGAGAATCAGATTTGTTTTATCTTCTCCTAGGATCAATTTGCATATGCCTTCACTAAGCTATTTTCTACTACTTATCGCTTCAAGTTTCAGGTCAATCCTCTACCCACGGCTTGAAAGAGCATATTATAGAATGTATATATTATTATAGACATTATTCTAGTATTGTAATCTCTATCTTTACTATTATATATTGCCCTACCTAAATAAATAAAAAAGAATTGACTAACTAATAGGCAAGCCTCAACTGGTTCATTGAACAAATCCATTCACCGTGATTTATAATTAAAATAAACTTTACGCAATTTAAAAATTAGTTTTCTTCTCTTTTCTTTTATTTTACGATTATCGTTCTTCTCAATACTTGTTTTTTAAATAACAAGCCATGCATAGCGGTGTAAGGTGTAAACCGCAAACGAGAAGTATATAAGGTAAAATATTTAACTTTCATGGACAGCCAGGCAAAGTATTTGACTGATCATCCATTCCAATACACAGAAAATTATTAACACTGATTAGCGCATGATTTGTAGTAGCAGACAAGAAGTTCTAACTTTATTTTATAACCTCATAAAATTCTTCGACATTAATGCAACTTTTTTCAAAGGACAGAACTATATATGAATAATACAACTTTAGCTAATTAACTACGGAACTCCTCTCCCAAAAACAGGGTGTTGTTTTGGATTGTCCCGGTTTTATCAAATAAAAGATCATATTGTACGAGCTACTCGAGGATATAAAATATAAGATTAGGTTTGTACAGGATCTTTTAATTGACTTTATGGCTGGTCAAGCCACCAGTTTTCAATGTCATACACAGCGCTCCTTCAGAAGTTCTTACCAGCATGACGTCATTGCATCCATGCAGGCATCCCATTGTATTGCTAACTCTATAAATTAAAGCCTCTACCCACTCATTCTAGCATAAACACATCACCCACATTGAAAGCAACCCGTAACGACAATGAGAGCTGCAATTCTAGCATTGTCCTTCCTTCTTTTTGCCTTCGCTGCAGGTCTAGTGCCTAAGGTAGCAGCTACTGCTGCCCCTGAGCCAGTGCTTGACGTCACTGGTAAGATACTTCGAACCGGCACTAGTTACTACATCCTGCCGGTGGTCCGAGGGAGAGGTGGTGGGCTCAAAATGGCCAGCACTGGAAGAAGAACCTGCCCCCTTGCTGTTGTCCAGGAACGATATGAGGCATCAAATGGTCTCCCACTGAAACTCACACCTGTGAACACCAAGAAAGGTGTCGTCCGCGTCCACACCGATCTTAACATAAGATTCTCTGCTGCATCAATCTGTCACCAGTCAACAGCGTGGAAGCTTGACAACTACGATGAATGGACAAAACAATGGTTTGTCACGACCAATGGAGTTGAAGGAAATCCTGGTCCGGAAACAACGAACAACTGGTTCAAGATTGAGAAGTTCGAAGACAAGTACAAGCTAGTTTTTTGCCCTACAGTGTGTCAACACTGCAAAGTTATGTGCAAAGATATCGGGATTTTTGTTGATGCCAAAGGAGTAAGGCGTCTGGCTCTTAGCAGCGTGCCTCTCAAAGTTATGTTCAAGAAGGCTTGAAGATCATGATCGATGATGCATGCTCAAACACAATATCAATAAGCTACGCCATGTGCTTCTGTAGGAATAAATTCCATATTTGGAAATTAAAATGTATCTCATGTCGTTACATACAAGTGTATGTTGCTAGTGACTTGATCTCTTACTTAATAAAGAAACAATGTTGACTATTGTGACGTTGGTCTCCTTACTTCTCTCTCAATGGTTGCCGAAACAATGTGTTTCAGGAAAATTTAACAGCTGAAAAATATAGAGTATCGAACACTGATATTCGAATAATCTATCATTTGGTATAAACTCATCTCTAGAAAATCAAACAAAACCTATTCTCAATTAAAAAAAAATGCATAAATGAAACCTTTTTTTTTCCCTTGAAAATGAAGTTTTTCGTGCAAAAATGAAACAACCATGTTTGCCTTTTTACTTTATTTTGTTTTTTAATGTGATCTCCATTTTTTTAAGCCAACATGTAATCTAAAGTGGTAAGTTTCACATTGTCTCCTGATTAAGATTATGTCCATCGAAGGTGGGTGGAAAGTGAGGGTTTGAGTTTTCAAACCTTAAAAACTTATTTTTCAATTTTTTTTCATTGAAAAATAGAAAATAAAAACAATTTAAAAATCATGATAAACCCATTTATAACTTTAAAACACTCTTTTATGGGTGAAAAAAAACATGAAACTAAAAATAAATATAAAAAATTCTTAAGCCCAAATCTACTTTCTCTGGCCACTCTAGCGAGATGGCTACGGAGTATCTCTATGGCACTTCTCTCATCATTATGAACTAATTGACACAAGCTTAGATAATTTTTTTTTTTTTTTTTGAGGAATGGGTAGCCGACCAATTCTTTTTTTATTCCCTTTTGCCAATAATTTACTCTCTTCTCTTTCAAAATTAAAGGACTGAAACATGAAAAAAATAGTTCTGACCTAAACATAAAATACAAAAAACCAAAGGGACAAAAATGAATACAATGAGACCTTTGAGTGAAAATATTTAAAAAAAAAAAAAGAGGAGAAAAGGTCCCATTTATTTTTTATGCATTTTATTTTCAACTTTTTTCTTTCAATTATTTTTATGCTATAAATCTAAATCCAAATTCATTTAATCATTTATTATTATCTATTTTTGGGTCCTTGCCTGAGAAAAAAAAAATTAAAAAATATATTAGAATGAAAGCAAAAAATATGTAGTAATGAGAATAGGATGCTAGATTGCTCAGAAACTAGCCAAAATTGATCGAGAAAGTTTAAAAAAATACAAAGATTAAAATATGATAGTATATTACTGACTTATGAGAGCTTTGTTGATAAAGAAAATTCAATTTGAGGAAAGAAAATTCAAAATCAAATATTCATGGACTCAATTAAATTTTATTGAAGGTTTAATTGAATTTATGAAGGTTTTGATTAAAAGATAAATTGATTTTTAAACCAATTTAGGCTTTAATTAGAAGAAGTTAAAGTTCTAGGATCAAATTATAATTTTTAAGAGTTGATTTGGTCAAATCAAGGGTTTAATTGCATAAATATTAAAGTTTGATGGTCAATTAAGGACTTGATTGAATAAATCTAAAACCAAGGACGAAACTGAAAAGGGCGAGTAAATAAAGGGATTGGAATTGACTAAATTAGAGGCTAAATTGAAAGCTTGTTGATCAATGGAGGGTCAAATTGCATAAATCTAAGACCAAGAACTAAAGTAAAAAAGGCGACCAACATCAGGGTTGATGTAGGAATTTGGCAGGGATGCAATTGAGTTGATGGCTAAAATCAAAATTGCAATTGACTTAATTGAATAAATCAAAAATTAAGGATTGATTTGGAAATTGACACATTTTCCGCCACATTTTTTTAAATAAAACGGCGTGTTTCGGTCAAAATGATATCGTTTCATGCACTATTAAAAAAAAAAAAAAAGATCAAAGAATGGTGTTGTTTTGAATGGTACTGCTCTTTTTCTTTCTCTTCCCTAGATATGCAGCAGGGGAAGAAGAATGTTTTCCCCATTTTTTTCCTTGCTCTCTCTCTCCCCACTTGCCTCTCCCCTAACATAACCCATGCCCCCATATACCCTACCATCATAATAAGGAAACCAAGGGGAGCCATGCCCTGCAAATAGTTCCCCATTGCTCGCCTTACCCTACACCATGGTAGGGGTAAGGTGCCCCTTTCTTTCCTGTGCCTATAAATACATAAGGACAAATGACAGCCAGGGAGAGGGGAAAGATTTCAAAAAATCACAGAGAAGATGGTGAAACAAGGGGGGGAAAAGACCAACAAAAAATAGGAGAAAGGGGAAGGAAAAAAAAATCGAGAGATCATTCTAGGAGAGAAGGGAAACGAAGGAGAGGAGAGTTGAAAAATAACAGGGGAGAACAAAGGAGAAAAACAAAAAGAAATGGGGGAATGGTTTGAAATAGAGGAGGATGGAGAGTGGATGAAATGAAAAAAAAAAAAAAACAGAAGAAAGAAGGAAAATAAAGATTAAAATAGAGACAAACAAGAGAGAAGGAAAACAGAAAGAGAAACATAGGAACTAGGAAGGAACAAGAAGACAAGAATAGTAGGAGAAGACTATAAATAGAAAGAAGGATAAATACAGAAAACACAAAGAAAGGAAGAAAAATCATAGGCCAAACAGCTCCCTTAGTTCACAACCACCACCACCACCAACACCAGAAGCCACTAGCGCAACCAACGCCACCAGGTCAACTTCCTTCTCTTCCTCCTTATTCTTCTTCTTCTTCTTCTTGTTTTTTTTTTTTTTTTTTTTTTTCTGGTTGCCCTCCATTGTTTTGCAAATGAAGTGAAATAATTCACTCTCTACTATTCACATGAACAGTGGAAAGCTGCTTCATTATTCTTTGGGCCGGACAAGTCCAACCCACACTAAAATGCATTGGGCCGGGTCTAGCCCAATCAAATAAATTTCAATAATCCTTTTGAAAAATTTATGATTTTCTTGCGTATTTTTATGCTATTTTGTGTAACATTGGTTTGTAATTTTATACCATAAATATACAAATTCAATATTAAAATATTCGGCTTTCGTCGAAACATTGCAAATAATATAAAACAAAAAAAATATTTTCATGCATACAACCAAGTCTCTAAAAAAAAAATCGTGTTTTCATAACAACAAAAATTCAAAAATATATTTTAACATGCACTTTGGTTTGAATAACCAATTTATTAAAGTTATAAGGACGAGACCAATATTTTAAAAATACCTAAAAAACATATAGTCTTTCTTTGGTATCTAGGTTTACGAATTTATACGTAGAACATATTCCTGATATTAAAAAGGTATTTCTTTTATAGATTTTAGAACGGTTAGGTTTTTATCAGATAAAATAAGGATCTTTTTACCATGAAATTTTCTTAAACCGTGAACGTACCAGCAATTCAAAAACAATAAGACTCTAATTTATATCAGATAATCAATAAATGCAATTTATTTTAGGTAGAGCGTATTTAGAATGTTAATATTTTTTTTTTATACAATCAGTCTCTATGTCCGATCTCTAAGGCTAGTTAGGGTTTCTAGTTATCAAAATACTAGTTAAAGACTTCCATTCTCGCTTTCCATTTATAATAGATAAGAATTCCTTGTTTTTTTTTATTTTCCCGATTACTTTAAAACCAACAAAGTGGATTTATTTACTGTAACACTGTATACGTGCGACATTACTCTTAAACTAAAATTTTAAAATTGATCAAACACATTAAATTTGTTAGAATGTGCAAAGAAAAGAAAATCTCAACACATAAAACTTCATCAACATAGATATAAAGATATTTTATAAATTGGGACTTGCAAGCAATTTTTATTCATTTTAAAGGCACATGTACTTTTTTCTGTATTCAAACTTCTCTTGAACCAGTTGCTCTGACAGTAGCTGGTGGTTAGAGTTTGGTTTGAGACAGGGGGGTGAAAAAGAGAGAATGATAATTTCTGATATAATATATACAATGATAGTCTTCTTATCAATTTATATTGATTTAAGATAAAAACTATAATTTTTTAAAAAATTTAATAGACAAATATAAATTTAAGTAAATTATAGGATAGCACGACTAATTTTACTAGAGAAAATTTGTAGATCATAATAAAAAAAAAACATAACACTGTTCATTGAAGAAAGCCATCCACCGTGATTTACGAGGAGAAGAAAAAACCTGCACTTTAAAATGTGGTTTTCTTTTATTTTATATTTTAGTGTATAATATTGTCTTATCAATCATTGTTGTTTAAATACACAAGCCAAGCGATGCGATGTAAGGTGGAGACCGCAAACAAGAAGTATAGAAGGCAAAGTCTCTGACTTTCATGGACAGTACTTAGGCAAAGTATTTGACTGATCATAAACAGATTAGCATGAACATGATGTGTAGTAGCAGACAAGAAGTTCTGACTATGTGCCTCACAAAGCTCTTCAACATTAATGCAATTTTTGTCAACGTAGGACACTGTATATGAATAATAGTAATACACAACTTTAGTTTATTACCTTAGGAACTCTTGTTTTCCAAAATTAGGGTGTTGTTTTGGACCGTCTCGATTTTATCAAATAAAAGATCATATTGTACGAGCTAATCAAGAACATAAAATATAGGATTAGGTTTATCCAAGAACTTTTAATTGACATTATGGCTGGTCAAGCCACCAGTTTTAAATGTCATGCACAGCGCTCCTTCAGAAGTTCTTACCAGCGTCATGCATCCATGCAGGCATCCCATTGTATTGCTAACTCTATAAATTAAAGCCTCTTCCCATTCATTCTAGCATAAACACATCACCCCACATTGAAAGCAACCCGTAACGACAATGAGAGCTGCAATTCTAGCATTGTCCTTCCTTCTTTTTGCCTTCGCTGCAGGTCTAGTGCCTAAGGTAGCAGCTACTGCTGCCCCTGAGCCAGTGCTTGACGTCACTGGTAAAGATACTTCGAACCGGCACTAGTTACTACATCCTGCCGGTGGTCCGAGGGAGAGGTGGTGGGCTCAAAAATGGCCAGCACTGGAAGAAGAACCTGCCCCCTTGCTGTTGTCCAGGAACGATATGAGGCATCAAATGGTCTCCCACTGAAACTCACACCTGTGAACACCAAGAAAGGTGTCGTCCGCGTCCACACCGATCTTAACATAAGATTCTCTGCTGCATCAATCTGTCACCAGTCAACAGCGTGGAAGCTTGACAACTACGATGAATGGACAAAACAATGGTTTGTCACAACCAATGGAGTTGAAGGAAATCCTGGTCCGGAAACAACGAACAACTGGTTCAAGATTGAGAAGTTCGAAGACAAGTACAAGCTAGTTTTTTGCCCTACAGTGTGTCAACACTGCAAAGTTATGTGCAAAGATATCGGGATTTTTGTTGATGCCAAAGGAGTAAGGCGTCTGGCTCTTAGCAGCGTGCCTCTCAAAGTTATGTTCAAGAAGGCTTGAAGATCATGATCGATGATGCATGCTCAAACACAATATCAATAAGCTACGCCATGTGCTTCTGTAGGAATAAATTCCATATTTGGAAATTAAAATGTATCTCATGTCGTTACATACAAGTGTATGTTGCTAGTGACTTGATCTCTTACTTAATAAAGAAACAATGTTGACTATTGTGACGTTGGTCTCCTTACTTCTTTCTCAATGGTTGCCGAAACCATGTGTTTCAGGAAAATTTAACAGCTGAAAAATATAGAGTATCGAACACTGATATTCGAATAATCTATCATTTGGTATGAACTCATCTCTGGAAAATCAAACAAAACCTATTCTCAATTAAAAAAAAAAAAAAAGCGTAAATGAAACTTTTTTTTTTTTTTTTTGCTTGAAAATGAAGTTTTTCGTGCAAAAATGAAACAACCATGTTTGCCTTTTTACTTAATGTTGTTTTCTAATTAAGGTGGTCCTCATTTTTTTAAGCCAACATGTGATCTAAAGTGATAAGTTTCACTTTGTCTCCTGATTAAGATTATGTCCATCGAAGGTGGGTGAAAAGTGAGGGTTTGAGTTTTCAAACCTTAAAAACCAATTTTTCAATTTTTTTCATTTAAAAATAAGAAAAAAAAACAACTTAAAAATCTTGATAAACCCATTTATAATTTCAAGACACTCTTTTATGGGTAAAAAAAAGATCAAGAAACTAACGTACATGTCATTACCTGATTTTCCTAGTTACCAAGCAATGGGAGGAGAAGGATAAATTATTTCGTCTATAAATCAAGGTTGGCAATTCCGTTTTGGTAGGTATTTTATTTTTTCAATTGAAATAAAATGTTTCAGTTTTGGAATGTTTCGACATGTCGTTTCGAGGTTGTATTGTTTATATATATATATTCAACAACATAATTCAAATTCAAGATAAATTAATTATAAATTATGCAATACAAACATATAATGTCAAATAAATATAATTTTAAAAATTTAAAATATTTCTAAATAGTCAAGATTAAATAGATCTTTAACTTAAACTAATTCAATTTAAACAAAATATCAAAATATTATAAAAGTAAAATGTTTTAACAAAAAATATTTTAAATATAAAGTTAGGTCACTGTTATCAAGGCTAATGGAATCCAAAGCATCCCTTGTTTTGCTCAAATTCTTACAAAGTTTAAACATAAAAAAACAACATGAATATAAACCATATAAATTAGTGATAAATCTAATTTTAAAAAATTAATATCATTGTTAATGAAAATATTTATAATAATTTTCAATATTATTATTAATATCATTGTTATTGAAAATAATAATGAAAAAGAGCTTTTTATAAATGGATGGTTTAATTAATTAAATTGAACAATGTTCAATTGGATTTAATGGCTTTTCAAGAGCAGAACGGAACATGTGGAATAAAACCGGAACGTTCCGGATAGAATTTAGCCGAAAAATTCGAAACAGACCAAGATTTAAAATAAGATGAAATTTGTTCCGTTTTGTTTCGTTTTTTGAATTGGTATAGAATGTTTCGGTCATTTCAGGCGAAACGAAATAAAATTGACAACCTGGACATATCTAGAGATTATGTGGTTTGGGCCTTTTCTATCCATTGTTGGGCTTGTGCTTTCTCGTTTCGACTCTTAGAGCGTGTTTGACAGTGTGGTAACGGTTGCTTTTCAAATAACTTTTCATGTCAAAATACATGCTAATGATGTTTTTTTTATTTTTAAAAAAATTATTTTGACATTAGCATATCAAAATGATCCAAAAAGTACAAACCGCATTAAATTTTAGTAAAAAAAAAAACTTTTGAATTTTTTGATAACGCAGTTTCAACCGCGTTCCTAATCGCTACCTTAGTAAAGCCTGTGCACCATGCATTTCTGACGTGTGATAATAGGATATTATGATCCAAAGCCACATCTGCCCCGGAAGATTCTAAAGATTTATATAGAAAGGATATTGTTTTTAAATTAAACATTTAATAATACAATGTTCTTATAATTAACTTTTCATTACTGTATAAGGGGACTCTTTTATTTACAGTTTGTAATTCGTCTAATCAAACACTTCGGGTTCTGATATGTGATTCTTTCTCTGGGTGGAGACCTTGGCTCTGCTACGGTGATGTTTGAATGAAATTAACCATGGTTTTTCAAATAATAATGGGACCTTCTTGTATTTTGCTTTTGAATTCTAAAACAATATAAAGATCTTGGAGTTGGGAGAGGGGGGAGTTTATTGTTCTTGAGCTGGATTTGGACTGGGGAGAGCTTGGAAGTTCATCGGAATGGTTACAGTATGTGGGCATGTTTTCGTCGATCACACCAAACTACGACTTGAACACGCCAAACTAGACAAAACAAGATACATGTGCTCACTCCATTCTAAAACAATCAAATGCTCACTCCACCAACTTAATAAAGATTGAAGACATGGAGACCTTACTGATCTGTAGTGATCCCGTTCCGGATAAGGCATAAAGAATAAGAAGCACGATAACATTAAGTCAAGATGCTCGAGTTTCACCGATGAGTTCTCACCTATTTTTTGAGGCATAGCACTTACTTTAAGAAGTCAAATAAAGTTGGCGTGATGGAAGTAATGATTACAGCCAAGACAAGATACATGTGCTCCATGAGTTATCCAATTATTTATTTCTAGCACCTATCGGTGCATCCCTTTCCCAATTCTAGTTCGATAAATTGAATCTCCTCTCCAATGATTTTTACATCCAAGAAAAAAATATATCAATAGAAGATAAACATGAATTATCCAATGTTATGGTTGTGCTTACTCCTCCTTGCCTTTGCCTGCACAAAGCAGTCAATTGCTGCTGCTGAACCAGTGCTGGACATTGATGGTGAAAAGCTTGTAGCAGGCACCAAATACTATATCTTGCCAGTGTTCCGTGGGAGAGGAGGTGGGATTACAATGGCTAGCAACAAAACCAGCTGCCCACTTGCTGTTGTCCAGGACCGTCTTGAGGTATCAAAGGGTCTTCCACTTACTTTTACACCAGCTGCCGACGACAAGAAAGGTGTGATCCTTGTTTCTGCTGATCTTAACATCAAGTTTTTAGCGAAGACAACATGTCCCCAATCAACTGTATGGAAGATTATAAAGTCTTCGAACTCGAAGGTACAATGGTTTGTGTCAACTGGTGGGGTTGAAGGAAATCCTGGTTTTAATACGGTGACCAACTGGTTCCAGATTGAGAAAGCTGATGATGACTACAAGCTTGTTTTCTGTCCTACTAAAGTTTGTAACTGTGGAGTTTTATGCAGGGATATTGGGATTTATATTGAGGATAATGGGACTAGAACACTGTCTCTTAGTGATGCGTTACTACCTTTCAAAGTCCAGTTCAAGAAAGCTTTGAAGAAAAACTCGTGAATGAATGCTCAAAACCTTGCAAGAGCTACCTACTTCGTATTAATAGAAGTACCCTTTTTATGCTGCTCTTGTTCTTGGTTTTAGTATGTTAGTGGTCTCAATTTCCCTGTATGCCTTCTTTTTCCAAGTAGAGCCCGTGGCTCTGCTCTAATAATGTTTCAATGAATCCATAAACCAGAATTGAAAATTGTCATATGTGAGTATTTCTGTACTTCAGCTGTGGCTTTTTCAAGGCAATAGGATTTACAAAAAAAAGGAAAAGAAAATGATCCTGTTATGTAAAGGATCTTTGTTAGTGTCCACATCAAAGAGATATTTTTTTTAGAATAGAATTGATTATCTTTTTTTATCATGATGCTGTCAGATTGAAGGGATTTTTTCCCCTTTCTATCTGAGGACGAAGAAGTTGGATAACACTACTATCCTTCAACATTTAGGGTGAAAATGAATCACTGTAACAGTCTTGTTTGCTTGCATAAACTGATCAGAACCCAAGTATTGACTCACCTTGTAGGGTGTTCTGACAAATTGCCCAATAGGAGAAGGGATGGTAATTGGCCTTTCAC
Source organism: Populus alba (assembly GCF_005239225.2). Taxonomy (NCBI): domain Eukaryota; kingdom Viridiplantae; phylum Streptophyta; class Magnoliopsida; order Malpighiales; family Salicaceae; genus Populus; species Populus alba. The sequence continues at coordinate 21,286,178 of NC_133300.1, read as the reverse complement.
TGCAGAAGGCAATCTTATCAGTGGAGCCCTGCAATAGGACCAGCTGTGGTTGATAAATAGCATTGTGATGCCTTCAATAGCTCTTCTCCTTCTCCGACACCAAATTCCTGCTTGAAAACATTCTCCGTCCCAGCTTGCTGAGTTGTTTTTGCCCCTAATCTCAACTTCACTTTCACTGTCTCAGAGAGTTTTGCCCCCAGTCTCACTGCAAATTAAATTATGTCACATAATGTGGACTGGAGTTTAATAATTAGAATTTTTTTTAAAAAAAAAAGTTCTGATGTTCATTTTTCAATACTAATCATTTCATGCAAAGAGTACAACCTTTAGTCTTATTTTGGAGGGGAATTGTTCAGAAAGGAAACAGCCAAATAGATCTTTATCTATTCGCCTTATGATCACTGAATAAGCAGCAAGAAAGATTGGCCCATTTCAGATGAACTTTGCTAGCTATGCCATGGACCACGTAACAGGCACAATACCCAGATCCTTATCCAATCCCAAATTAAGCTTCCCACACAGCGTCTGATCCATCAACAATATTATTCTCACACGGTGGCAGAAACCCATGCTCGCTATCACTCCTTCCATTACTAGCAGTAATCTTGATCATCCTCCCACATCTTGACCCCCCATCATACCACCCTGTTGATAGCGCAACCACTCTCTCAGTTTTGGCATGGTACCTCTCATCACACTCTGACGGTGCTCCTCCTTCATCGCCTTATTCACTAAAATTGTTCAAAGTTAATTTAGCTTTCGTAGTGGATGTCACTGGAGGTGAGCATTTATATTTAGCTGGGAAGGATGGCGCTTTACATGAACGTTCTCCTGAGAGAGGGCAATTGCCTGAAGGTGGTGGAGAAGAAGGGCTGTTAATTGCCTCCTCCTTTGCATATGTGGGTGCCAACATCAGGACCATCATTGCATTTGCCTTTGATGCATATAAGCTGGCCATCACAATCATTCAAGGTATTACAAGGGCCATTGCAAGAAGAAATCGCGTGCGAAGAGATGATGCTGCGAAGAAAGAACACACAAACTAAAACAAATATCTTTTCCATTTGCCTTTCTTTTTTATGCTAGCTTTTCGGTTGAAGAGAGATACAACTAGGTTAGATTTGGAATTGTATATAAGCCTAAGGTTAAGGAGTTCCATGGAAGAAGCTTTCGTATTCAATTTTACTATAATCTCATCGTCAAAAATCAACCAAAAAAGCCAGTCCAGTTAAGAAAACTCGTTAAATTTTACGAAGAAGAAGACAACTATAAAAAGAAAAGAAAAAATAAAATATATGAGCCACCCAAAATCATGGCAGTGTGGTGTAGAGGGCTATTATGGTCCAAGTCTATCCTGTTGTGGGTCATGCAATAATAAATTCAAAAGAGTTGTCACTTTCCATAAATTGATTCGTAGTATTTCAGTTACCAGTTACGTGAAAGCATTTTCTTCCACAAATATTGTTTGTCGTCTCTCTCAAAAACAGGCCTAGTGTTGGGATAGGGTTTAATTTTGTGGCAACCAACCCGGAGGGCAACGCGGTGTGCAGCGATGCAACCTCCGGTGTACCGTGTTATCAAACGGTGTCGTAATATAATACAGCACTGGATGTTGTTGCCATCACAAATTATTAGGGCACTTCCCTATTCTTTTATGTAATGGGTATCCTTATTTTTTAATCATGGAGCATGCAGGATTAGACAAAAATATTTGAGATGCCTTGCAGATTATATATATATGTAGATGAACCTTCATTGACCTTGGAAAGAACAAAAAGAAGGAGACATGCAAGTTTCATTAATAATTTGCTAGTACGCCAATCTTCCATCTTCTCTCAATCAAGCACATGAATCTTAATCTTTTCCATTTAAGTACACCAATTTTTTCAAAATATTCAATCAAGTACACACTTCCTTCCACCTTTCGTCAATTTTAAATTATTAGACGACGTATCATTTTTTCTTAAATGACTATTGATACTTTAACTTTCATTTTATAATAATCAAGTACATAAATCTTAATACATGTTATTTTGATACAAAAATATTTTTAATACTTGTCATTTGTTACGATATTTTTAATTGTAATTTACTGCATGGAAAAAGGTGTCTTTTCTAGAAAGTAGAAGGAAAAAACATCTTATTAATTTCTGTAAATAAAATCCCAAAATGCCACACTTTTTTTATGAAACTCCAACCACTTCAACTTCTTATCACCGATATAGCAATTAAGGTGAAGGCCCAAATGGTAATCCCTACAGAAAATTATAAAATTAAGTAAATAGAAAATAAGGGGAAGAGGGAGGATATAAGCCCGTGACTGTGTACACCAACCCATAGATCACACAATTAACTATCATATTGAATGATAATCGAAGTTGATATAGATTAATTTTATTTTAAAAAAAAAAATAGGTTAAAAATATTGTTTTGTAAAAAAAAAATTAATTGAATTTTGATTAAATTTTATTGGTCAACCCAGGCAACAAGTAAATCAGATGTTTTTAAAAACAATTTTAATTCGGACTAATTCAACTCTGATAGACTGAATTTGAAGTCTATCAGTTGAGCCTTTACAAGGGTTCTACTGACAGTTTCCGTGCATTAACAATTGACATTTGAGAACGTGATTTTAATTTTCTACTTAAGAAAAGGTCATGTAATTAATTATTAAACAAAAGATTTTATTTTCTATCTTTCGACGTCATAGCCGCGTAAAGGTCGATTTTATTACTCGATCGTACATTCCATGTCCATCTTTTAATTCCATCTCCTCCATGTAGCAATGGAGCTAATAACCTCTATAAATTAATTTTTCTCTTCCTCTGAATCTTGATTAATATGTCAAAATTATTTTTAAAAAAATTAAAAAAATTCTAGGAAGATAAAAAATTTTGAAATTCCAGAAAGATTTATAATAACCGGGTGATTGTTTCTAACTAAAAATTAAAAAAAAAAAATTACATTGTTTTTAGATTTATTGTGAGGAAATCTCTATACAAATGATGAGGATGTTACAGTGGCTACGAATGAAGATTTTATTACATTAACTTAGACTAGTTCAAGAAAAATTTATGCTGTATTGTGACAGTCAAAGTGAAATATATCTTAGTAATCATTTTATTTTTCACTCCCAATCAAACACACATTAATTTTAAATGTCAATGTATTCAAAATGCTATAGATATGAAATCATTTGTTAGTGAAAAGAATCATATCAATAATAATATGTCAGACATGATAAGGCTTCGTAAAAGAAAAAGAAGCTTGGTAAAGCTTACTAAATTTAAGTTTACAAGCTAATCATCCACATGAAAAATTCCTTACATGATGACTAAGGGGAGAATTTGTTATATATAATAGATCACCACATCTTTTAAATGAATAAAAGAAGCTAAGCAGGTTATATAACTAGAAAAATTCATTGTCTAGGTATAATGGTTTTGCAAGAAAAAAGGAGTGAGCACAAAAGGAAAAAAAGAAGAGAGAAAGATGAGCAATGTCTTCAACGATTTTCAACTTATTTATTATTAGATCAGGTTAAGATTTTTACAACAAGTTTTAAATATATATATATAATGCTTTTATTTTTATTTTTCTCAAAACAGAGTTGTTAGTGTTATAAGATTTTTTCAAACCTACTTTTTTTTTAATTTTATTATATTTCAAGAATAAATTGTTCTTGATATTATAAATGTTGCACTCCTTAATTATAGTTAAGGAAGAACACTTGTAAACTCATTGTTTGTTGTTAGTGAAAGGTTTTTAGGTGGATTATAGTCTTATGGTTTTCTTTTCTATGCGCATCATCGGATTTTCTATGTAAAATTCTTGGGGTTAAATTGTATAATTGATTGTATTATTTTGTAGATTAATTAATTTTAATTTTAATTGCACAAAGAAGGAAAAAAAAAAGAGTGAGACTTTTGAATGATGTATTTAGTTAAATTGATGTACAGTTTTCCAACACGCACAAACCTAAATCAATCACCACTATTATAAATCTTTTAGAAATTCAAAGAGATATATTGGATCTCTCGTGCAATAATAAATGCATGCAGACGACATATAATATATTATTATTTTCTCATAAATTGTAGGATATATTGGACCACTTGATATGGAAAAATTACTTTTCATTGGACCACTTGATATGGAAAAAATACATTTCATACCAGGAATTTGACAATTTATATGGGACCTGGCGTACAAGAATTGACCTTAATTACACGTATAGGACTTCGTGAATTGATTTCACATGGATATATAGAAAATAAAGTATCGTGTTTAATAATTAATTATATTTTTCCGTAAAAACACTCCCTCGCTGCCTCATCTAAGATCTTTAAGGTCCCTTTACTAAAGTTGGACGTTCTGGGAAGAAAAATATGCTGAGGCTATATGTGCAAATTAAGAATGGAGGCCTAATAATCACAAATTAAGTACTCTTTCTTAACATTGACCTCTAATCCAATCATTCAGATTAAAATTAGTCTCCTTTTTATTAAAACTCTGATATCAATTATTGAAAACTTAGCACACAAATAAATTTTGAACCTCCCTTCTTTAATCCATACATATTCAACACACCTACACCATGCATTCTGAATGCATGAACCTTGTATTTATAAAGGGATTACAGGATAATTATCATATTCCAAGAAGAATTCTAAATACTAGTTTAATCAAAATTCTAAACACAAACTCTCTTTTTAGACTACAAATCTAATTACTTGATCTGGGAATCCTTCTCCTATCTCAATATTAATATCTACTATTTCCTGTTTTTCTTTTTCCCCTCCGAAATGAAGAATATTTGGTTTCAATCATCCATGGAAACGGAAAAGGTAGCTAGGAAACCCTTTGAGCATTTCCTCTTGATGTGCTCTCTAAACTACAACTTTGTACGTAAAATGTGTACTGCAAACTGTTAAAATTAAGACAACAATGTTGTCTAAAAGATGAGCCTTTTTCTTTCGCCTCGGAACTTCATCACCATTGCACTTGTCTGATCTTGAGATCAACTCCTTAATCTTTTGCTTTGAAATTACCTAGCTTGGTAGAGTTTGCGCATTGCTTTCTCAAAGTTTTGACGAGCTTTTTCGTAACGCAAGAAGTCCATGAACAGGAATTCAGAATTATCTTCTGTTCTTATTTGTAGGATCTTCTGTTGCGGATGACCATAGTTGCTCCATCTAATGCTCCTCAGTGGTATCTCAAACTGCTCATGAATATATCAAGTTTCAACGAGTCAGGTTTCTTTTGCATACAGGACCAATTAACCATGCAAATTCATACAGTTCAGTTGTTTCATTATATGATTTACAGTTCATAAAACTCATAAGTCAATTAAAAGAAACATGAGAAATTTTAAGACTAAAATGTAAAATGTTCCAAATTATGGGGATGCTACAGCGCCCCCTTTAATAAGTTCAACCCCTCATGGAAAATACTTGTAGTTATTACCTTAAGTCTCTGTTAGCGCCAGATAATGAATTGGGTGGATTGACCTATTCAATTCAAAACTCGATTTTAACATGAATGGCCAGATTATCAATTCACCTACTAGGTTAATCAGGTCTAACTGAGTTGAATATCTCCATGGTTTAGAAATGAAGTCTGTCTTTTTTTAAGGAAGAAATTGAAGACAGACGAACTCTGCATCCTATGCTTCAATATTTTAGTGTATCAATACATTTTAAAAAAAATAAAACCACAGCTTGCAATCAATTGAACAAGACTTCGCCTAGTTGAGACAAGAAAAATATAGTAAAGAGGAAATACTTATTCACCTGTTCAACTGTTTGATTTTGCTGCAAAAGAGGAAAATTGAAGGTAATTGATCTCTGACTGCAGAATGCTATCTTTTCAGTTGAAATAAAGAGAAGTCCTGCAACAGCACCAGTTTCAATTGAGAAAAAGCAGTGTGATGCCTTTAGCAGCTTTTCTCCTGCTCTAACGTCAAATTTCTGATTGAAAATGTTCCTCCTCCCGCCTTCTCTGATTTTCTTTGCCTCAAATTTCATTGTGTCTAAGAGACCAGCCGATCTAACTGCAATTATAACACATGATTAATGATGTTAGTTTTCTCTGAAGAAGAAACCCATCCTTGATTTATCGATTCCTAATGAGAAAAATAAAGAGCAATACATCAAATAATTCAAGGGAAGGAGTCTTAATTACCACGGTCAAAGTAATTTGCAATGGTTCTGCTTGATCCCCCGGCTGCATCTACATATTCAGCTGCACCTGCAAGTCAATGAATTAAAGTTATCTACACAATATTAATTTATTTAGATACAGCAATACGAATTGATGATCCTGGGGAGAACCAGAAGACGAACCAGGATGATTAGAGGAAGAGGGTGTTCCTGTCTGCTCATACTGTGGAGGTGAAATTTTCCTATGAGACATTTCTGTCACTCAAAGAAATTAAAGTGCTCAGATCAGAAGAAGCTGATCAGTTGAGGCTAAGATTTTACTTTTGGTTAGAGGAAGAGGGTGTTCCTGTTTAATGATTGTTATGCGTGTCTGCGAAGATAATGAATGCAATCGCAAAGGACTTTTCCAAGCAGTTTCCACGCGTCTTCATACAATATCACTATTTCAAAAGGTCATAATTCTTCTCTCTTTTTTCACACTTCATTTTCAATCCAGAAGATTCTGATTGGTGAAAATTAAGTTTGGTAGCTAAATTCAAAGTCATGCTTTTTTGGTTTTTTGGTTTTTTTTTTTTAAAAAAAGGTTCATTGTATACAATTATTGACAGTTGACCCACAGATGACTTCCGAATGAAAAGCTATGAGCCCGAAAACGTGGATGAATTTATATTTTTTAAAAAAATTATTTTTTTATTAAAAATTAATTTTATTTTATATGTTAAATTATTTTAATGGGTTGTTTTCAAAAAAAAAATTAAAAAAATAAAAAAACATCTTTTTAATATATTTCAACATAAAAAATACTTTAAAAAATAACTAAAATCACATTTTCAAATATACATTATATATTCCTTGAGATTATAAATACTATGCATTAAGTGTTAATTTAAGATAATGTAGCTTTTATAATTATAATTTAGAAATTAAATCTAAAAGAAGCCATAAATTATAATTATTTTTAAATTAAAGTTTATATCACACTCTTAATGAAAAATATATTTAAATAATAAAAATCAAATCATTTTCAAAGTTATTTTTAGACTAAAAATATCTATATCATGATATCAAATAGAGTCTGAGATACACGAGTACTAAGATTAATGTTATTGCTTTCAAGCTTCTTGAGATTGTGAATGCTTAATATATTGTAGCTTTTATTATTATAGTTTGGAAACTAAGTCTAAAATTAATATTTATTTTATTTTTAGATTGTTTTGATATAATTAAAAATAAATTTTAAAAAATAAAAAATATTATTTTAATATATTTTTAAATAAAAAACAATCATTATCATAATAAAAAAAATAATAATAAACAAGCAACCAAGCATTGACTTTTTCCAAGGATAGCTATCTTAATGAGTAACCGTGTTGACCTAAGATAATTCTGTCAGGTTGTCTACGATTTACACATATTTTTTCTGTTCTCCTGTTTCTTTGCCTCCAGAATTTCCACGAGGCAAGTGATGGGCATGGCTTTCATTGTCCATATGCTCTACTTTTTGTTTGGTTGCTTGGAGTCTTCCCTCTGGTCTTAAGGAAAGCGAGAAACATGCCGGAGAAAACCTCAGAGCATGGGCTTCAACCCTACTGACCACAGGGCAGTTGGCCCAGAAAGAGACGCATACTGATAAAACCTAGAGCTAATCTATTCAAAGAGATCAAAGAGAGCTAAAGCCCGCAATTGCAATTGCTTTTGTTTTTTTTTTTAAAAAAAAAAATTTCATTAGGAAGCGGTATCCTGCAGCCATCTAAGACAAGAATTTGATTAACCAAAAGCAGACAAGATTTATTTAGGCTTGTTTTTGTCATATTTATTAGAGCCAGTTTGAAAGTGTAATAACATAAACCTTAGCATAGGAAATGGGCCTAGTTCCTGCTGGCTGAGAATGCCCATAGGACATGGAGTTGCAGTCTAAAATGGGCCTTGTGGGTTCATCAATACTGGGCCTAAGCCCATATTAATGAAACGGTCACTGCTGCCACAGGACCATGGCTGAAAACTGCAATCTGGGAAAGATTTGTTGCCGTTGATGCTAATAATTAGACCGCTAATTCAAACAGTTCAATATCTTTAGCTCGTACAAACTGTATGTTTTTTAATTTTAAATTATTTTTTAAAAACTATATTTTTTATATATTTTTTTAGATTTTTTTTTATATATTGATCTTAAAATAATTTTTTAAAAATAAAAAAATACTATTTATATTTTCAAATAAAAAACACTTGAACTGTAACCGTTACCACAATCCTAAAAAAAACTACAATTTACTTTGTCAGATCTAAAAATAACCTGATTGTTTAATAAAACAAATTTAAAAAAAAAAAAATCTTTTAACGTGCTCCCTTACTTATCATGGATTTAAAATTAAATACTATGAGAATTACTTGAATATAATCTAATTAACTTATTTGATTAAAAAAATAAATAGGATCACAAAATAAATAGGATGACTGTTAAAAAATAAATATCATGATAAAATTAAAATAAAAAATACTCTTTGAAAAAAAAAAAAAAAAAGGAATGGAAAAGAGAAGCTTCATTATTCATATGAAGCTGAAGAGAGATAATTAAAGTTTCAAAAGGCACTCTTGAAAATGATGGGAGGAAGCTGTAGAAGATGAAGAAGGAAGAAGAAGAAGAAGATATACTGGAACACCCTTTTTATTTGTTTAGGGTTCAATTAATTTATTTTCTTCGAAATTTCATTAACTTGTTCTTGTTTCAAAGAACAATTATTGAAGCTGAAGAATACCAAAACAACTTATTAACAAATCAAGCCTTCCTCTATTCTCACAAGTTCTCACTATCCAAATCACTGTTCCTGCTTGCAAAAAATAACATAAAACATTAATGGGATATTTAGAAATGTTGTAATAATTATTTTTTACTTAAAAATATATTAAAATAATATTTTTTAAAATTTTAAGAAATATTTTTAATATCAACCTATAAAAAATAATATTCAAATATAAAAACAAACAGTATGTAAACTTATACACTTAACAAGGCTAGAAGCCAATAATATTTGTCGAAACGGGCTTCTATGATGTCATAAGAGAACCAGCTCTGCCCCTCGCCTAGTTCTCAGTATCCAAATCACTGCTTCTGCTTACAAAACATTTGCAGAAAATAACATAAAACACTAAGCTGAGTACACTTAACAAGGCTAGAAGCCAATAGTATCTGTCGAAACGGGCTTCTCTCATGTCATCAGAGAACCAGCTCCGCCCTTTGCCTCTTGAGCTTGTGAAATATTCTACTAGTGAAATCAACAGGGCACTCAAGAAGCTTCCCACCCCAAATACACTAGTGTATAGTGCAATTCCCATTGTTCTCATTCTTACAGGAACTTCACTATAGAAAAACTCTTGCATCCCAACAACAGTGAAGATGTCAGAGATGCCAAGCAGAATGTACTGAGGCAGCAACCAAAATATGCTCAATGGAACCTCTGTTTCCAATTTTGGATCCATTTTTCTGCTGATTTCGAGTCTTTTTGTTTCAACCAATGCAGCAATGACCATGGCTATTATGGACAGTACCATCCCGATACCCATTCTTTGAGTCACACTGATACCCTTTTTGTCGCGAGTAATCAGTCGAGTAAATGGGATCAGCAACGCATCATAAAATGGCATCAGGAGGATTATAGAAACTGTAATAGCACTTTGTAGTGTAGCTGGTGGGATCTTGAAGCTGCTGCCTACATTCCTCTTCATTGTCATTCCCTGTTTGGTGAAGAACGTGGCAGGCTGCTGAAAGATGACTGCAAACATTAGCAGCATCGTCCATATCGGCAAAAGCCTTAAGACTACTTTTCCATTTTCAACTAGGTAGTTCATACCACTGCAGGGTTCCTCCTTCAATCCCTTGGCATTGCCTGAATTCTGACAGAGAGGTTTTTCTTGAAGCCTATAAACAAGTAAAAGAGTAGCATTAACATAAATACTCGAGGAGATTTCAAAGCAAAAATACTTGAGACCGACAATACGAAATCTTACTCTAGCTCAACAACTCCAGGATTGTTGTTTGGTAAGGTGATTCTGCTATTCATCAATTTCGACATGGCTTCCTTAATGGATCGAACTATGTCCCGCGAAGGCCTCTCAGAGATGGCATCATCCTGTTTGTATGCATAAATTCTGCTTCCACACCAAAACAGTAAAATTGATGCTCCCATTGCGATTGTAGGAATTGCAAATCCGAGTACCCAGCCAAATGTGTCTTGGATATAGGACATGACTGTGACACCAGCAAGGCTGCCACCACAAACCCCAAAATACCACCACTGAAAGAATAAGCTCTTCTTATTTGATTTCTGCTCATCTTTTGTGCTCGGCAGCTCATCATCGTTCGCAATTTGATCTGCTCCAAAGGCTTGTAAAGATGGGTTATATCCACCTTGTCCAAGAGAAATCAAACAGAGCGACCAAAACAGGTACGAGGAGCTTATTTTGTTGGTGGGATGCCTTGCCCAAGACAATGCTGTTGATGTCAATGCCACAAGTCCCTTGAAAGAACAAATTAAGAAGAACAAAAGCAAATTTACCATGGAAAATGATAAACCAAAAACTGTCTCTACAATTACAGAGGCAAGTTGCTGTAAGCTTAATCATAATCAAGAATTTATATATGACTTGTGATCACCAAAATATTTTCCAATTGCTGTAAGCTCACAGAATTTCAAAAGCAGAAAATAAACAAAAAGAAAATACTAACCACAACATAAATGAAGGAAGAGGTTAGAATGGTGGAATACCGATCCCATGAATCAGCAAGCGATGCAACTAGAAGTGGTAACATGGATGTGAATCCACACCAATTATTAACAGTCTTGGCTGCAGCAGAGTTGCTCATCTTAACCACATCTGTAAGATAAGTTACCAAATTTGATGCCACCCCTTTGAATGCAAACCTTTCCATACCAGCTATCACTATCAAAACGGAAAAAACATAATGAATTCAAATCAACTAACATCCTTTCTAGCAGATTGTTCATGTTCTAGCATAAAACTGAAAAGTTATTCATCAGGGAAAATCTAAGAGCTCATCAAGAAGATAAAAATATAACAACCTATGAGGAGAAAACATGACTTGTTGAGCCCCTTCGGTTTCTGCCCACTGGCCATGATGAGGAAGATAGATATGAAGCTGCAGGGTTGGTAGGATTAATACAATCATGCAGATTCATTAAAAAATAAGATCATGCAATCCTATTAGGATCCGTTCAATCCTGTTACAATCCCACTAAGCTCCTATCAGATTTTGACATCCTATATAGAATAGGACGACTCCACTGAACAGCATATACCATTTCAGATCCAGAGAAACACAAACTATCGACACAAGTTGTGAGGCTTTTAGAACACCATACATTATTGGAAACCTTTTTCCTCTTTTTGTGCAACGTACAGAAGATCAGGCGGGTCTTGTTTTATCATATATGACACGATAAACACTACTGCAATCCCCAATGTTTCTATGCTTACAATGATAACACTTTCAACAAGAAAAAAGTTTGTGAATGCTGACATAGAGGCATTACCAAGAGATGGAAAATGTCGACATGCATTGAAACTTTACATTTGTTTTGTTTTTGATATGGTTTCTCATATGCTGCCACGTTTTCCATACGTGGCAGTTTCAACACTTGGCGTTGAATACTGTTGCCACTTAGTATTTTCATTGAATATTTTCAAAGTGTTTTTGTTTTTTATTGAATATTTCAGAAGTGGGTTATAATTCGTGTTGGTGTGGAGGAAGAACAACAAGGTGGAGCTCCTGAACTCAACTGGAGGAGGCACTTCCTAGCAAATTAAAAATCTGAGTTGAACAGAGCGTAACATGATAGGAAAGAAAAAAGGAGGTGTTGTGGGGATGCTTTTTCCTCCAATAATGGAATCCTCATGAGTTAATCATAGGGAGGTATGCATATGGAATCGGGTTGTTGTTTTTCATGAACATATCCAAGCTTGGGATTTGAGATTTTATTTGTATATAAATCCCAAAGAATTCTACACTAATTCTGAATTTATAACTTAACAATGATGAGTTGGAAAGCTTGATTAATTGAATGATGAATTTACAAGGAAAAACTTCTATATTATCAAGACGATTTTTTTATATATATATTATTTGAATTAATATTGAATGAGTATTGATTGGTTGTGCATCTACACCTAAACACTAATGTTTAGTTACTGTTTCTGGACATAAGATAAAAAGACAGTGAAAGCAGGAGAAACATGCCCTTTATATTTGAAATGATAGAAATTTACTCTAAAACTATGACAGACTCCAGAACTATGACCGAGATAAATTTATTTTATATTTTTATCTTTATCCCTTCAATTAAATATATTTATGTATAAATTACTTATTTTAATCTTTCACTTTATTTAAATTAAACAAATGCTAATATTGCAGTGAGCAAACAGAGGAACATGGAAAGTATGGCTGAATCAGAAGAGGTATCATTGGGTAGAGATTTCGTGTTAAACGAGATTATATATAATTAATGTCCCTTTATCATAATTATATATGCACTGATCAATTTTATATAATCTTCCCTTCTGTTTTAAATGCTACATAAGCAGATTAATACATAAAGAACTGAAGATTATAGCTTACAAACCTCACCACTTGACGCCATCAATATATATTCGTAAGATTTCCATTATTTTATTATATATTGTTTTTAATACAATGTTTTAGCATCAATCACCAGCACTGTCAAAGTCACTTTGAGATAGTTTATTTGGCAATTTAATTACTGTGTTTTTTTATCCACTAAAATTGTGTTTGGTATGTTACATGGGATAGAACAAATAGAAATAGACAGGACTAAATTGAGTTGAGTTTTGGAAAAAAAATGAATGGTGAAGAGATAATGGATAATATAAAAAAATTGAAGAATAATGATTTTCCTCTTTGGTATTGGAAAGGCTTCTTTCACCGTATGGTGGGACAAGAATTTTGCTCTGAAGACAACGTTGAAGAATCCTTATCCAGCAGGCTGAGAAGAAGCAAAGGCAGCAGCAGATATCCCCAGCAAAGTTATGGAAGCGGAAACAGCAGCAAGCACGGCAGAATTCCCAACAGAGTCGGTGCAGGAGTCCTGGCGGGAGGGTCACCGCGATGTGGGGGTAGCGACAGGCTAGATAGAGTCCATGAAAAATTTGAAGTACAGTAGTTAACCCTTTATCAATCAAGGGCGATGGTCATTCTACATTTACAGAGTTCGTTTAGGGAAAAGGACAACAATGATCTTAGTTTTAAGAAAATCCTGAGCTGTAATTATCCAAATCAGCTTCAGGGTAGCTTCAAATAACAGCTCTCAGTTCCACCGCCAGGGATGATACGCTTTCTGGATTGGATATACGCGACGCTATTTCAAAGATCTTGATGGCATCTGTCATAGGGAAATTGAGTACAGTCATGATCTGAAGAGACGCTACTCTTAGAAGTATATACAAGCGATAAGACTCCCTAGATAATCAAGCAATGAAGGTTAATATTCTCTGACTCAGAAAGATATTACAGGTTATTTCATTAAGTAATCTGAAATGCAAATAATCCAAGTCTCCAATTAGAAGTGGTTTGTGCCATGACGTTGATGAGATCCAAGGATTTTTAAAGTTACAAGTCCAATGGAAAGTCAGAAAAACAAGCTAACAGGATTAGGATCTAAGGAGTTCTGAGTTCTGATATGATCTAATTAACTTCGTTAGATTAGGATTATTATTAGTTGTTGCAATTTTCGTTTTTAGTATAAATCTAGTTAGGCTATTATGTAAGACTATAAATGGATGAATCAAACACCTCTTACAAGCTTTTCTGAAATTATCTCTCTTCTTGAGTTTCCATAAGATGCATACAAATCACAAGCTGTCGAAAGGGATAGTACTCATCAATAGCTACGAAAGATGAGAGAAAGTAAACCAATTATCAACCAGCAAGAAGCATTATACGATTACGCAAAACAGCAGCATCTGTTCCACTGCATACAGATAAAAGTTCATATCTATGCCCATTTGTCGCAAAAATAAGCTGCCAGATTCATCCTTGCATGTTCTTGTTTTTCTTACAAACAATCAGCTGACAAACTTGTTGGACAAGTGAATCCTTGGTACCAGCAGCTTCAGTTTCACCCGTAAGTGTGGCATGTCCTAGGTAAACTCCAGCTTCGAACTTCTCTCAATCCTGCACAAAAAACATCATCATAAGTTCATAGGATTTGGGTGCCTAAGCATTAATAAACAAAATCTAATATGGAAGTTCCATTGCACGCTACGATCGACTTCTAGCTTCATGCATTTTCTTCCTTTCTTCATTGCTTGTCCTTCTTTTTGTTTTTGTTTTTGTTTTTCCTTCTCAATCGATTTCAAGCTTGTCGATATTACAGGTTACCAGATTATTTCCACGCTTTCAGAAACCTGTTCTTTCAAGTCCCGACCCCTCTTCCAAGCTCTTGCGTATCGGTGCAAAATCAAGTACTTCTGGCCCCTCTTCCAAGCTCTTTTTTGCTCAAGTAGAAAACAATTCCAGTGATGTCACCGCATGTTGCCCTGGGATCCCAACAATGGTATATATATGCATGCCGTTTTCGATTTTCCATTTCAATTATATTTAATCGCTGAAGATCAAGCACTCAAATTAAATTCATCTTAATTACCGCTCCTGCAGAACAAAACTGCCTTGGAATGGTTCAAAGAGGGAGGCTGTAATGTCTATATACCGGAATGGAAAAAAACATATACAATAGAATCATAAACAGAAATGCATACATTTGTCTCGTTTGAAATTTAATTACTACGTTTTTGGTCCTTTTTTCTTCAGGATCCACTACTGAGATCCTAATTAAGCCCACCTTCGTCACCCTAAGAGTACTTGATGATCCTAAAGCCCACTACTGAAATTTAATTACACATGAAATGATGTAAGAAATAGCTAAAATATAAAACATAATTTAGTTGATCAGAGGTGAATATTGTTCCATTGCAAGAATTACAAGGCCGACCTAGAGAGCGGCCTTGATGAGAATATAAGAATATCAGCAAGCTTCCTCCACCAATAAGAAAAACTTTCAGGCCACAAACTAGAGGCCATCGCCAAGCCTTGGCTGGTGAAATATTCTTAAAAGGTAACCAACAAGCAGTAGCTCAACAGGCATCAATGTTCCCTTTTCAGGGTCTCGAGTTGGAACCTATCGGAACAAAAAGGGTTTCTTCTTCTCGAACCTATGAGTTTATATCGTTGTTTGGAAGTCCAGTTGAAACCAAAAATCTTCAGAGTAAAAGTCCACTTTTCCAACAAATATATTGCTAGAAATATTATTTTTGAAATTAAGATTTAAAAAATTAGGTGTCACTTATTATTATTCTTTTCACTTTCATGTGAATTATTTTATTTAAGTCTCCATTAAGACAGATTTACTCTTCTCTGTGCAGCAAACCAACTCATGATTATTTAAATTTATGATGTTAAAAATTGATTTTATTTTTTTTTATATCTTATAATTAATGTATATTTAGTTATTTCCACACATAAATTTATATATGAGCTATTTATGATTTTGACACGCGTGTATAAACATTATCCTTATAATTACAATTGAGTTCCTTATTATTAAAAAAACTCAAACTCATGGGTTTGACTCAAAACCACCAAAACCCAGTAGATTAGGGTGGTGGTCATGGTCATGTGCACGCTAACCCAAATTCAAATGCAACCTGAACACAAAACAATCCAAACCGAATCCACCTAACTTGACTAAATTGCCTATCCAATTAATTAGATAGCCACTCAATTGAAAAAAAAAAAATTATTAGAGGACTTAATCACAAATATAATATCTACGTCAAGTATCTTAAAATTAAACAGCATAAAAATTGATATTTAAAAAATAACTAATAATATCTTATTAGATATTTTTTAAGATAAAAAATACAAAAAGAAGAGATAATATAAAATCAGCAGCTCAACAAAAATAAGAACAATATTCTGACCTAAAATTTATTTGTCCTAATTATATATTTTTATTTCTTTAAAATAAAAACAGAAAATAACTAATATTTAAGCACAATAGAATTAGTCTAAGATGCCGTTTGGCTAAGCTGTTGCGGCTGAGGTTGAGAGAAAAGCAGTAAAACACATGTTTGGTTAACTTCAAAACACAGTTTATTTTCACGTGGGTCCCATTAGAAACTGCGGTTCAATTGTAAAAAGTGAAAAGCAATTATATTTTGCTTTTCATGCGTTTCTCTTCTCTCTCATCACCGACAATTTGCCATTACTTTTTTTTACTTTCCCAATTTCTCTCTGTCGTCCCTCATCAATTTGCAATTACTTTTCCAACTTCTCTTTGTCCCTCATCAATTTGCAAAACTCAATTTCCCAACGGTCACAAAAAACCCAAAATTTCACAGAAGGTTGTTGTAGATCAATGTTACGCCCAGTTTCAACCTTCAGTTCCTTACCTCTCTCTCACCACCAAACTTTCCCAGTAACCTCAACCTTCAAAATTACGGTCATCAACCTCCAAACTTTCTGTTACAGTTGCAGATCAATTTAACGAACTAAAAGACCCCAATTTCCTTCCCCAAACTGTTCTCCTCTCTCTTCTCTTGCTATAACCCCGTTTCTATTTTGCCCTAACACCAACGCCAGAGCCTCTGTCCATTCAAACACAAACCGTTACATACTGTCCCTCCATTGTTACAATTGCAGAAGAAAACCAAGAGATTCGTGCTGGGAAAGGTCCATGAGCTAGATATCAGGTACTGTGCGTTCCCCTTGTTAATTTTGTTTAACGTGTTTCTCAAAACCTAATTTCTATCATGGGTTTCTATTGTTTTTTATTTTACAGAACACAGCTGCAACACGTTGGGGTTTGCAGAACAAAAAGACAGGAGATTGAGGTAAGTTCCTCCCTCATCTCCATCTTCAATCACTACAAAAATCATCTCATTCTCACCTGAAAACAGTACCCATTTTCCTAAAAGTCTCGAATTTTAATTCTTTCAATGATTTGATTGAACATTTAGTTTCTAGTTATAAGCACTCGTGTTGTTCGAAGGATGCAAATTTGTTTCATTTAAATGTTCTTAAACATGGGTTTGATTCTGATTTGTTCTTATGCAACACCCTTATTAATGTGTATGTTAGAACTGGTGATTGGGTTTCGACTCGAAAGTTGTTTGATGAAATGCCGGATAGAAATGGTGTTACGTGGGCTTGTTAGATTTCTGGGTATAATCAGAATGGGATGCCTGAGGATGCATGTGGAGTTTTAAAAGAGATGATTTTTGATGGTTTTTTGCCTAATCGTTTTGCTTTTGGCAGTGCTATTAGAGCTTGCCAGGAGTTAGAAAAGAAAATAAAAGAAAACAACCGCAATTTGTGCCACAGAGAGACATCATTTGGACCTGGCATCTCAAGACCATGAAACTCCTTCATTTTAGCTGCTATAAGAGCAGATATATCTGGATCATGCAGATCAGAGGCTGATAGTGTCTGAAATTATATGGAAATGTAGGAAATTTTTGGTTAAGGAGGGGAAAAGATATGATCAAACGCATTAACTTTTGATTTATAGAAATTAGAAAGAAAAAGCAAACTATGGTTTATTAACCAACACTTGTTCCTCCTGTTTTTCCTGGTAGAAGATACACGATTTCAATAATTAATTTAACATGTCTGTATTTGAGCAGTAGACACCAACACATTATTTTCCAAACATTTGAAATATTAGAAGTGCAAATTGATGTTGAATAAACTATCAAAAAACACTAATAATAAAATTGAAGTTGTGGCTTCAACTTGGGATGCAAATTCATGGATTGTTTTTTAAGTGACCTTATGCAAATGATGCGTGATTATCTAATGTACTGATATCCATTTACGGGAAGTATCTGGGATATATTGACTATGCTCTTAGTGTTTTTGATGAGATAGAGATTAGGAATTCTATATCTTGGAATTCAATCATATCAGTTTACTCACAAAGAGGAGATGCAGCTTCTTGTTTTGAACTTTTCTCAAGCATGCAAATGGCAGATTCAGGTTTAAGTCTGAAACCTAATGAATATACATTTGGAAGTTTAATAACTGCTGCTTGTTCTTCCATCTATTTTGGTCTGTCTTTGCTGGAGCAGATACTTGCGAGAATTACAAAATCTAGATTACTATCAAATCTCTGTGTGGTGGAACTGCTTTTAGAGCTGCAACCACCAAATATATACCCTTTTACACGGCTGAAACGCGTTCACATTTTCGCTAATTTCCATTAGAATATTTGTGCTTTGTGTTCCTCTGGATAATTCATTTTCTTTTTTCAAGAGAGACTTGACCCTCATATCGTTTGATTATGCTAGGAAAATCAGCTTCTTTGGATTGTTTTATTTTCCATTCATGAAATAAACTAAAAAATGTGTTATATCTCTTCCGAACTAGCTACTTCCAAAAACTTTCATTGCTGTTGTTGCTTGTGTTTCATTTACTGTGCCTGCTTCAAATTTGTTGAATTTATAACAAATTTCATTGCTTCTTCTGCTTGTCTTCTGCTTTGCATGTGTTTTTAAATTTTTTGTACTTGAAATCCTGCATGTTTGTGATGCTTCTGTATACTGTGTTACCCATGTCAATTTTGTAGTAATTGTAGCTCAAAATCTAATTTATCTTCTGGGTCTCCATTGTGTATCTGTTTGTAGGACATAGCTGCAGAACTGTGCTGGTTTGGACACCTAAAGAGATAGACTGAGGTAAGTTCCTGCCTTATCTCCATCTTCATTTTCTTTTTTTCAGATGAAAAATTACATGTCTTTGTACCTGCCTTATCTCCACACAGCTTTTGTAAATGTTGAACATTGAGTGTTTTATTATTGTTTTAGTCCTATGTATATGCCACAATTTATTTGATATCATTTACTGATTTCAAACTTTTGTTAAATGTGTTAAAAGATATCATGGAAGGTCTTGAATCTTTTGATAAGGCTGCTTGGACAAAGGACATGTTGCATATATTTTGTGATATATGCATTAAAGCAATTGATATGGGAATGAGACCTAATACTCATTTCGATAAAACGGGGTGGAAATTTCTTATAACATCAAAGAACAAACTGGGCATGCATTCACTAAAACACAATTGAAAAACAAATGGGATGGATGCAAAAAGGATTGGAGGATATGGAATAAGCTGGTTTCTGAAACTGGTGTTGGCTGGAATAGTGAAATAGGCACAATTGCAGCCAGCGATGAGTGGTGGAAACAAAAAATTCAGGTACATTCCTTGTCATCCTAACAATTTCTTTTATTATTGTCAAATTCCAGCCCTAAAATTTTACTAGTCTTGATCCTTCATTTCTTGATTTAATTTATATGCAGGAAATTAGAGGAGCCAAAAAATTCAGACATGTCGGTATTGAGCCATCTTTGAAGAATAAATTTGACCGAATGTATTCCAACATTGTCGCAACTGGAGCGTTTGCATGGGCTCCTTCATCAGGTGTATCTGCGGGCAGTGGTGTTGCTCCTGGTACAAGCAATGCCGACATTGCTGATGATGGTTTGGAAGAGGGCAGCGGTGATTCGGAGGAAGATATGATTCCAGATTTCCAGACTGACATGGCTCGAATGGTTGGAGAGATAAATATGTCAACCAGCAGCAATACAAAAAGCAGCGGCAAAAGAAAAGGACGAGATCATGCCGATGTGCGATGTAGAAAGAAGAAAACATCTGGAATTGGTGTTCAGTTGATGACAAGGTGCAATCATCTTCTTGAGAGTATGTCGACTAAGAGTGATTAGACGTCTATTAATTTGGATCGCGAAGGCTGTAGCATCCCCGAGGTGATGGCTGAGCTGCACTCAATTCCTGGAGTTTCAATTGAAGATGACTTCCACGACTTCGCTACGGAGTTTCTCGTTTCAAGAAGGAAAAGAGAAATGTGGGCCAGTATGGGCGATAAGCAACAAAAGTTGAGATGGTTGCAGCGAATGTATGCACGAACTAAACGTGCTTAGCTGACATGGTATGATTTAATTATCTTAACTGTTAATCAATTAAAGTATGTTCAAGTTCTTACGATATTTATACATGTTTATTTTTTTGTTGCAGAGTAATGGGATGCCGGTTTTTAAAAGAGTAGTTTCCGTTTGCCGAAGTTTGTTCGAGGCATTGTATTATTCCACATTTGATTTTAAGGCATATGAGCATATGCGTTTGCGGTAATTTATGTACTCTTATATTTATTAAACTGTTTTACGGGAGTAAACAAACTTGTATGAGAAATTGATGGTTGTGATGTTGTATTTTATCTACGAATTACAATGTTGAATGGTTAATGTTAAATGGTTTACCCTTTAATGGAATTGGTTGTTAATTTACATGAAATGGTTGTTCAAAATTACCTTAACTGTTTTGTTAACTTTATATTTTTTTTTGCTGCCGTGAGGTCTGCTGGGAATAATAATACATGCTGCTGTGTTTCTTTTCTTAGTTGTAATTTTTTCAATTGGTTAGCTACTGTGAGATTGACATGCTGCTGGTCATTCCATCCTTGGCTGTATTTTTTTTCCATTAGGTTGCTAGCTAGATGCTCATGTATGTCCTGTGTGGATTAGGAATACATCTAACTCTGGAAACATTAGGCATGAATGTAGAAACCAGGAGATAAGCTTTGTATGAGATGGAGAGAGGGTCGAGAGTAAGAAGATGACATTTGCTGCATTGTTTACCTTTACTGTTGATCCTTTTTTCTTTGCTGCCATGAGGTTTGATACTAGAATTTTTTCAATTGGTTAGCTACTATGAGCTTGACATGTTGCAAGTGAATTTTTCATTGGCTGTAATTGTTTCCATTTGCTAGCTACTGTGATCTTGTGAGGTCTGAAAAAGCAATCCCTTTTGCAGTTACTGTCAAGAAGTGTTTTTTTCATTGTTGCCGTGAGGTTATGGGACTAATGTTGTTGATGTTTCTTCATTTTCTTTGTTGCTGGTCATCCTACTGCTTCAGTCCTTGAACTCTGTTTTTACTTTTTTCCATTTGCTAGCTACTGTGATCTTGTGAGGTCTGAAAAAGCAACCCCTTTTGCAGTTACTGTTTATGTTTTTTTCATTGTTGCCATGAGATGATGGGATTAATGTTGTAGCTGTTTCTTACTTTTCTTTGTTGCTGGTCATCCTACTGCTGAAGAAAACTTGGAACTCTGTTTTTATTTATTTGAATGGCAGGATGTACATATATGAGCTGTTAATTTGAATGGCAGGATGTACATATATGAGCTGTTATTTATTTGAATGGCAGGATGTACATATATGAGCTGTGAACTCTGTTTTGGCAGGATGGTGTACATATATGAGCTGTAAAAGTAACATTATATGCTACTTTTACAGCACATGCATACATGTGAATGAATGTACTTATGTTGAAAGATTAAAAATTGTAAAATAGACGTAAAGAGCATTGAAATTTTCTATATAAAGAGGAATGTTTGCATCATATTTTTAAATGAAATAGCTTTCTTCATAACAAGCTTCAAAAAACCTCTCAGTTGCACCAAATACAAGCAAGTAGAATACTTCTTTTTTGTTGGCTTTACAGGTATGGAAAAAACTTATGTTGAACCAACTCTTTGATAGTTTTTTTTATTGAATGATATTTAATTATTTAAAGTTCTTTATTAACAACATATAATTTTTTTTCTTTTTTACATGTAATTGAAGTTATGGCTGATCCACGATTTAATGACATATTTAATGAAGATTTCGATGGTAATTATGATACTATAATGAACCGCATTGTAGATCAAATTAATTATCCTTGTGAAGGTAGTGGTGCCTCAGTTGATGGTGCTGGAGATGACAGTAATGGAAACGACTCCGACGATAGTAATGACAGTGACAGTGACAGTGATGGTGACGATGCATTTATTATAAGGAGGCATCTTGATAGGAAAAAATTAATTATTTGCGTAGCTGGAGCTATAAATTATTATTATAATAATTATATGTTTAAAGAACCTTGTATGGTTTCATATAACACAGGGATGCGTTGGTTGACGGAGGTTTTAAGAGGGCATTGGAAACGAAGTGTTAACATGTTCAGGATGGACGCAACCACTTTTTTGAGTTTGTGCACCGACTTGGAAACGCGCTATGGCTTAAAACCGTCAAGAAGAATGAGCGTTATTGAAAAGGTAGCGATATTTCTATTTACAATAGCAGTTGGGCGTCAAATAGACAAGTGCAGGAAAGATTCCAGCATTCAGGTGAAACTATTAGTCGATGTTTTAAAGAAGTGCTTAAATCATTACGTTTGTTTGCTGTGGAAATCATAAAACCAGAAGATCCACAATTTACGAGCACACCAAGAGAAATTGCTATGAATCCAAGATTTATGCCACATTTCAAGGTAAGATTAATTTATATATATATATATTATAATATATATATATATATAATTAAGTTGTTTAGAGGAGTATGAAATATATTATAAAAGTTTATATGAGTACTATAAATGTTTTTGTGGCATGTAGAATTGTGTCGGTGCAATTGATGGAACACATGTTCGTGCCTGCGTACCAGCTGCAAATCAAATTCCATTTATTGGAAGAAAAGGTGTACCAACACAAAATGTAATGGCCGCTTGTAGTTTCGACATGCAATTCATGTTCGTGTGGGCAGGATGGGAAGGCAGTGCACACGATACTCGTATTTTTTTGGAGGCTATTGACAATAGCAATATCAACTTTCCAAAACCTCCAGAAGGTTGCGATTTTGACTAAATTAAAGATTGGGTAATTGAAGGAATATAATTATTTTTTTAAGTTTTGTTTAAAATTACAATGTTATTTTTTTCAGGAAAATACTATTTGGTTGATGCTGGATATCCAAACGAGTATGGATATTTGGGTCCCTACAAAGGCGAGAGGTATCACTTCCAAGAATTTAGACGTCGTGGACAACCAAGTGGTCGGAAAGAAGTGTTTAATCGTGCACACTCGTCACTACGTAACGTGATCGAACGTTCTTTTGGGGTATGGAAACAGAGGTGGAAAATTTTGCAAAACATGCCTGCTTATCCATACAAAACACAAGTTGAGATTGTAGTTGCATCAATGACACTACATAATTATATTAGAAGGAGATCGCAAGATGATGCAGTTTTTTCTGAGTATGATCGCAACCCCAATTTGATTCCAGATGACTTTTTGCCTGATACTGTTCAGGTTTCGGCCGTTCAAGGCTCACAGAGGCCTTCACGTATGGATTTTGTACGCGATGGAATTGCAAATAGTTTGATGGAACAATAAAAGAGTACATTAATGTATAACGATTTTTCATTTTGTTATGTAATCATAATTACAAAACACCTATGTTTTGGAATTATATACATGTGTCTATATATGTCCTTTTAATTAATTCCAATCAAATATTTAATTCCAATCAAATATAAAACACAAACCATAATAAGAAAATTAAGAAATTTTTTTTTTGAACCACAGTTTTTACCAAACACAAAAATGCTTTTTTTCCACCACAATTGTTGAATCACAGTTTTGTAACCAAACACCAAAAAATGCTTTTTTTAAAACCACAGTTTTAACTAAACACCAATTTTTTTTAAAATCAACCTCACAAAAAGTATTTTTTTTGAAACTGCTTTTTATTAACCGTAACCATAAAAGCTACCACAATACCAAACACGCCCTAAGGTAGCACCTACCCAGCAGACACTCAATTCTATGGCTCCTGCGACCTTTTATTAAGTACGCAATGATGCGGTCATAAAATAAAAGATAGCCCACACAGACACACACACGTGTATTCAAAGCTGAAATATGATGCCACCTAGAAAGCATGCATGGCAGAGCTGAGCTGAGCTGAATGAATTAAAATAATGCTCACTGCTTCAAATCAATGTCTGCTCTTGGGCACTGATGAGTCCTCAAGACATCGCCCTCTCCCTGATAATTTATTTCTATATTATTATTATTATTATTTTTATTATTCTGATTTCTGCACAGTTGACTTCTTAAAGATGAGGGATGGATTCCCAGACAGAAGATTCCATGCACGTATTCTCCTTTTCAAAGTCTCCTCCGAAACAAATAAAGATTCGGATTATAAAACTCTTCCCCGTCGAGATCCGGTTCACGAAATTATATTAAGTTTCTTTTCTATAAAAGGAAAAAAAAAGTAGAAACGTCATTATTTTAGAAAAAAATAAAAAATCAAATCAAACATCACTCAAATTTTGACTCAATTAATTAAGTTTCACTAGGTTAATTGTATTTAACTAAATCAACTCTTATTCAATTTAATATAAAAATTAATTTAGATAAGATTTTAAATCAACAAATTGACTCACTACATATAATGATACATTAAAAGATACATGATGATAAATGATTTTTATTTAGATTAATTGAATTTAACTAGATGTAATTAATTTAGGTTAATTGTATTTAACTAGATCAACTATTATTTACATGATTTGCTGCGTTACTAATTATTTTTGTTTATAATATTTTTTTTAAAATATAATTTGTATAGCGTAAACAAACATCACTTGCTATTAAATTTTTTATTGTGATTTATACGGCGCCATGAATTGACAAAAAAAGATACATGTCATGATGATGATAAGGGACTCAACTTTTTTCACAATGACTCAACATAAGGGTCCCATCTAATCATTATTTTGGGTGAACACCATATAATAGTAATAATAATAATAATAATAATCGACACTTAAAATTAGCATAATTCAATATTATAAAATACATGTTGATAAAAATACATTGCAATAAGAGAGTTGAAGTATCGATACTCAAAGGATGCCCCAAACATACGTCGTAGTAGTAGTAGATTTTTAGGCTAAAAATACCCTTAATTATATCTCAATAAGTATTATTGAAGTTATCATAAATCTTATTAAATGTTTTTTTTTCCTCTAGGATCACCAACAATAAGTATAACTCCTATGAATGATCTCACCTTTCTTCAAAGTAAAAGTAATCATCTTTAAAAATTCCAAGCACCAAAAGCGTATCCCTCGCCTCTCATCTCTTTGCAAAAAACAAATTTTAATTTAAAAAAGCGGACAGCAAAGGGTAAAGAGCTGTTGAAAGCAACAAATGAAGTAGGAAAGCAGCAGCAGCAGCACGAAGCGACCTGTCTGGTTTGTTTTCTGTATCTTTAGAAAAAGGATAAAACATTAGTGTAGATGATTTTAGATATTAATTAATGTGATTTAATAATCAATATTTGTAGACATATTAATTAGTAAGAGTATGGATTGGTGTGTCTTCTTTGTTGTTAAACATAAAGGTCTAAAAATGGTAAAATCCTTGACAAGTATAGCTGGTCTTCCCTGTGTGGTGGTGGTGGTGGTAACTGACTCTCTTCATCTTTATTGGTCTTTGTATCTCACTGCTATATTTGGGGGACACCCTTTTGTATTTTTTTCACTTTTAGACAGATTTTTTTGGGGACTCTTTTAGTCAAATTTGGTAACCAGCTTTAAATTCTTTGATTCTTAATTTATATTTTATTTGTTTTGTTGGGTTTTCTTTGGATTTGTTCATTGCTTTTGTTTTGATCGAGTTGGGTTTCATAAACTTCTTTTTTTTTTTCTGGTGAGTTTTATTGTCCTTTTCAATTTCTTGTTGTTCTTTGTTCTTCGAGGTTTTTTTTTTTTTTTCGGGGGTATGGATCATATGTTGTTAGTTTTGTTTTTTTGACAAGAAATATGGGGTTTGACTGTTAACAGAATCGTTGTCTTGTTTGTTCGGTCTTCTGGTCTCATAATTAATTTATTTTTGAGATGATTGGATTGGAGTCACTGAGCATTTACAAGTTTTTCCTTTTGGTTCACTGCTATTTTCCTTTTTTGAGCTAGATGTTTTATTGTTTGTGGTAGATTCAAATAAATGGAGTTAGCCATTATAAATGGTATATCTTGTTTTGCTTTTAGTCACATGGTGTTCTTGCTGTTGTTGTTAATGTGAAACGATATGGGCATGGTTTTGATTAGATTTGGATAACCTTAGTCATCTGTTAATATTCATGTGTTATGTTGTTTTGAAGAATTGGCTTCTTTTTAGTGGAATGAGCTGGTAGGTTGCCATTTCTGTGGAGAAATTCTCTATTTTTGTGTATGGGATTGATTAACTTACTAAGTAAACATTGTCTTGTTTCTCTTAATTGACATTGTTGTCGTAAACTTACCATTTGTTGTATGATCAATTTGACTTGTGCAGCCCCTACTTGTATTTCGCAAATCATTTGTCAACTTTTTGTTTGTCGTACATAATTGATTAACTTCTTAATTCTAGGTTTTATGGTAATGATTGTTTGGCTTGTTTGGTAGGTGAAATTGTTTGCCATTGGAAATTTGTTGGCAAGTTACAAACATAAGATTCTGTTCCTAGATATCATGTGATCTCTTAGTTAATGCATTCTCAAAACATTGTTGATAGATGGTAAATCTGAGTTGGGTTAAATAATCAATAAGGAACCCTCGATGGGGTTTAAAATGGGATAATGGTGCATGGCTTCATTTACTGCATGGTTGAGAGTTAGAAAACGCTGCATGGTCGCTCATGTAAGCTTTTATCATGAGCTTTTGGCCTACCAGATGTGACAGATAAATTAAAGTGTCTAATGTATGTGTGCTTCTAAGAGACGGAGAAAGAGATAGAGCTGCAGATTTTGGCTGTGCTGCATCATCTTGTTACCTCTTATTATGTTAGATGGACATTCATGGACCTAGTTACTGCAATCACTTCATGAAGCAACTTTCTGCCCTCAATATGGAGCTATTTGCCTGGTTTGTTTGACAGGGTTGTCTTACAATTACCTGCCAGTCTGTGTTTTGGGGTACAGGCAGCCTTCTGTGAAAATTAATAATGCAAGTATACCCACGAGAATAATAATTTCCTAGAACATCTTCCATGATCATTGACATAGGTTTTGTAGTATTCGAACCTTTCCCCCTTTTGTAATAGCAGTTTAAGATATTTCCAATTTAATTTTGCTAGTTACCATAGTTTAAGATACGTCCAAGTTCATTTCTGTTAGTTCTGCATTTCCACTATCATGATAAAATGTGCACCTTGTCTGCTGTTTCTTATGTTTCCAATATTTAGCTTTAAATTTGAGCAGCAATGTTTGTAAAAGGTGTTTGTTTTTCAGGTAGAGCAAAGAGACGACACCGGTCCTGCTGACAAGTGGTGTCAACTTCCTTTTCATCAAGGGGGTATCGGGTCTTTCTAGTTTTGCGAGTAGCTTAAAGGTAGACATGTCTCAATTCTGGCCCTTTTGCTGCCTGGATTTTGAGTTAGATTCCTTGGATATATAAATAACAATGAGAAAATTTGTTGGAAGTTCTGACAATTCTTGTTTCATTTACTTTAATCATTTTGCTCATTTTCCTTAGAGTGCTTGCATCACCTGAGTCTTTGGTTATCTATTTTGGTGCAGCATTCTAATTGAGCATAGGCTGCTAATGCAGTTATGATTTGACATTGGTTTTTGTCTATTTATTTACCATAGGTACTATCTTAACAACACTTATGCTCGTATCGGATGAATAGTGGAGGATTGTTGCACTGGAAGTGAAACATTTCTATCAGCATAATTGGTTTGGATCTGGAATTCAGGTGAATATGGATGGTTTGCAACTAGTTTCGATGCCACCTAGGAGTGCATTCAGGGCTGATCGACCTAAAGCACGGAGAGGGCCTCAACCTGATGTACCTCATTCCATTAAGCCATGCACCAGAACGTTTCTTGAAACTGGTGCATGGCATCAGTCTCAAAATAAGGGTTCCAATAAAGCGACTAGATCAAATGAGTTGTCTGACTATCCTGCATCCCAGAGTTCTGTCACTTGCCCTGATTTCTATTATTCAACCGCAAAAGGATGTACTGCTCTTAGTTCATGTGAAGCTTGTATTGATAGTTCTAATGTAGACAAGTCTGCAAAGAAAAAATGTAAACCAAAAACCAGGAGGAGGGGAAAACAGAACAAGAGAGTTTCAAGTGATACTGGCTCAACTGAACCTGAAGTTTTATCTGAGTACGCTCAAGGAAGTTCAACCTCCAAAGGCTGTAGTTATAATTATTTTGGAGATGAACTAACATGCTCTGCAACTTCACCAGAAGTTTCACTCAGAGATGCTAGCAGTAACCGTATTGATTTTGAAGGTGACGCTAGATTTAGCAGTCCTGAAGCCCCAGCAATATGCATGTCGAACATTGATGAAGTGGCTATAGTGGAAACTTTTGAAGCATTGGATGTTTCATCGCCAGATGGTAGCAGTAGCCAGAATGATTTTGAGGGTGATTCTATATTTAGCACTTCTGAAGCATTGCCAATCTGCACATCCAGCATTGATGAGGTTGCTACAGTGGAGCCCATTATACCTTCTATAGCTCAGAATTTTCCTGGGGAGCATCAGATGATTAATTCGGAAATCACTTTACAGACAAAAGGAGAGGGATTTTCCCTCTCTGGCATTGGGGTGCAGTGCTCAAGTCAGATCAGCTGTTGTGATGATACACAATCCAAAGATTTCTCATATGCTTCTGATTCCTCCCTAGTGTTTGATTATTTATCTATCGGTTCAAACAGTGATGATGGAACTAATGATTGTCATCATGTAAAAACATATCATGAAGGTAGCAGCAGAGGTAGTGTTTTAGAAGCACCAGGTTTCAATTCCAAAAAGGAGTCGTTATCTCATAAAAATTCATTAAATGGTGCTGTAGATACCTATCACCAAACAGAGGGCTCAAAGCAACGTGGTCAAAATTTTAACTGCTGTGACGCACAATTGCTTATGTCAGGCAAAAAAGGCAAGCAAATAAAAACATTGCCCAGGAGTAGTGCCAGTGCCCACAAATATGGAGGTTTTGAAAATTTGCATGGCCGGACAGGGAAGGAAAACAACCATTCTGTGTGGAAAAAGGTTCAGAGGAATGACACAGCAGATGAATGCAGCCCGAAAATGAAGATATCTCATGCGTGCTTCCTGTCTGACTTGACTTTGAAAGAGGCTCCATCACTTAAAAGGAACTGTACTGCCTCTGACGTAAATTCATCATCCAGAACTGAGGGAAAAAAACTGCCAAAAGACAAGGTTACTAAGAAGTTGAAACAGAAAAATAGTCCAGGTTCCAAACAAGAGTACAGCTGTCATGGTAGGGGCTATAGTTCCAACAAGGCCACCTTTAATGCACATGCAAAGACTGGCGTGCAACAGCATGAAATATTTGATCTCACAGCTCAAGTGAATGATAAAAAAGGAGGGAAATCTATTTCAAGAACTCATTCTCTGAATAGTTGTTTAACTGCTGGATTCCATCCCAGCAGAGTTGAATGCGTGAATTCAGAATCAGTTAACAGCACACAAGTTTCCCCAGACGCGTTACAGCCACTTCAAAGTACTTGTGATACTGTTTCCAGCACAAGACATTGCCATACAGAAAATGGAGGTAGCTTGCCAGCAAAGTTTTGCAACTCATTGGAGCAACATGCGGTTAAGGTGCCTCCTCCAGTTTATCTTCCTCATCTTTTTTTTAATAAAGTTCCCCAATTGGAAAAAGAAGTTACAGTTGCTGAGTACTGTAAGCAAAACCATAGTTCTGGATCAGTAATGCAGAAGTGGATACCCATTGGGGTAAAAGATCCTGAATTGACCACCTCTGCTAGATTTGGTAATTCATCACCTGATCCTTCTGATGGACGAGCTGGTGAAGATCTCACCTTGAGAAATGTTCAAGACAAAGCCAATTTTGATTCTCAAGACCTTGTTTCTTCATTGATGTTGGGCACGTGCCAGGATTCAGGAAATGCAGTTTGTTTTCCCCAAGAAGATGACCACATTCAAAAGAAGAATTCTACTCTTTGGATGGATGAGCTCAACAAGAAGCATGTTGCAGCTGATGCTTTAACTAGTGAATCCTCTTATCAACAATTTTCAGCTTTTGAAGATGAATCAATAAAGATAATACAAGCTGTGAAGGATGCTTGCAGAGTACAGATGGAATCTGAAGCTATTCAGATGGCCACTGGTGGTCCAATTGCCGAGTTTGAAAGATTTCTTCATTTATCGTCTCCAGTTATTAATTTTCCCAGTTTATCATGCTGCCATACTTGTTTGGATGACCGGCTTGTTGGTGCATCACTATGCAGACATGAGATACCAAATATCCCATTGGGATGCATCTGGAAGTGGTATGAAGAACATGGGAATTATGGTTTGGAAATAAGGGCAGAAGAATGTGAGAATTCAAATAGCGGGGGCTTTGATCATTTTTCATTTCATGGCTATTTTGTTCCCTTTTTATCAGCAGTTCAATTGTTCAAAAACCATTCAAGTCAACCCATAAACAATAAGAACAGTGCTCCTGATCATGAAATTTCTGATACATATAAGGCTAGTGAATCATCAGAGAACTCTAATGTTGGTCATCTTCCAATATTTTCTCTTCTGATTCCTCAGCCTCGTACCACAGCTGTAGCTCAATCAGTTGACTTGACATGTTCTGATGGCGCAGAGTTACTCTTTGAATACTTTGAATCGGAACAACCTCAGCAAAGACGACCATTATATGAGAAGTACTCTTCTTACCTCTTATTTGAAGTTGTAGTTAACATATTACTGGAGCTTTCGGATGGATCTCCATACTGATTCTGTTAATTTCAGGATACAAGAGCTTGCTAGAGGTGATGCGTCTTCTCGTTACAAAATGTATGGGGACCCAACTAATTTGGCCTCTCTGAATCTCCATGATTTGCACCCCAGATCCTGGTTGGTAACAAAACTAGTTCTAGGAATTAGCCTCACATTTTTCATTTTGGTTATGAAACAAAAGACTAGCTTGAATGTCATTCTGTACATTAATAGGATTGAAGCTTGTTATATAACTGAATCATGCCAAGAGAAATTTTATAGACGTGTTATAGATGTGTTATGTGATATGTTTTCAGGTACTCGGTGGCATGGTATCCTATATATAGGATACCAGATGGCCACTTTCGAGCTGCATTTTTGACTTACCATTCACTTGGCCATTTGGTTCATAAAAGTGCTGAAGTTGATTATGCGAGTAAGGATGCATGTATAGTTTCTCCAGTTGTGGGACTTCAGAGTTACAATGCTCAGGTAGTTTATAAATGATGTTCTTCTATAAACTTCATTGCGTGATGGTGTGATTGTTATGATGCTAATAAACTTCATTGAATTGAATGTGGAAGCGGGTTGTCTCTATTTCGTTTCTCCACTTTAAACTTCCTTGTCCACTGGCAAACCCCAATTGCTTATGCAAGTGTTAAATGACTAAGAAGTTGATGATTTCAATCAGCTGATGCAGCATATGCAATGCATGGGATAAAAAACTGAATCATCATAAACTTTTATTTTAATTTATATTTTTATTACCAAGGTAAGCCTGTTATTTATTGATTTGGTGTCCCATTTCTTCAGAAATTTTTTTTTTGGATGTTATGCTTGTTATGTTGTCCACCTAAATATGATAAACCTTAAGATATTGTTCTTTAATTATGATAGATGTTAAGCTTTGATTGATAAGAATCCATGATCTGTTTTGAATGTCTGCTGATGAGATGGGATCTCCTTGCATGTTCGGTCCTCTTATTATATTATTGGCTTGTTTGGAAGTGTTTTAGCCTAGTGATAGGCTTCTTATTCATTGCTATGCTTCTCCGTGTGGAAAATACATGTAAAAGTTTCTTATCTTTCCAGCTCTTGTTTTTGAATTAACCATTTTACAGGCAACAAGATATTAAAGAGTTAAACAGTTTTTCTCTTTTAAAGTCATTGGGTGTCTGTGTAACACATACTTTGAAAATGCCCTTTGTGTGTTCTTTGAATGGTTAAAATTATTCAGTAGCAAAGCTTTCAACTCTTATTGTACAGAGGTCAAATGCAGTTGGAATAATCTTAAATAGTGGAAAAGCTTCCAAAAGTGTCATAACTTGGCTTTGGACTTTGATTAGTGGCTGTTCTTGTGTGTGGGGGGGTGGGTGTGCATGTGTACCCATTCCATTTATGCTCTTGACCCAAATGTGCTTTGTGTGTTGAATGAACAGGGTGAATGCTGGTTCCAGCTGCGGCACAGTGTAAACCAG
This sequence comes from Populus alba, assembly GCF_005239225.2. Taxonomy (NCBI): domain Eukaryota; kingdom Viridiplantae; phylum Streptophyta; class Magnoliopsida; order Malpighiales; family Salicaceae; genus Populus; species Populus alba. The sequence continues at coordinate 21,253,848 of NC_133300.1, read as the reverse complement.
GCAGCAGGAACACCAATCTCGAACCCTTCTGTAATTCTGAAGGAGCGGTTGAGAACCCTTGGGGAGACAGCATCTCTTATTGCAAGAGCTGTAGTAAACAAGGGAAATCAGACATCCATAAACAGACATCCTGATTACGAGTTCTTTCTTTCTAGGGGACGATATTCACTTCCATAGATTTTGAGGTTGCCACTCTCCGGAGTAGTAGTCTCTTATGGTTACCGATCTAGCTCCATCCATGTAGCATATGAGATAAAGCTGCTAATCTAGTTCCATCCGTGTAGCATATGCCTCTTGGCATGAATTCCAGTTTCTTCTTAGGAAATCCTGTAGTGCTGATTACTGATCTAGTTGTTAAACTTGCTGTAAATATTCTAGTTGTTTGTTAAACTTCTGGAAATATTTGTTTCAGTTTTAGTTGAAGTTCTTGAAAGTTTCATGCGTGCCAAGAGTGAGTGAATGGAGTCGCACCCTAGTCCTGAATGGATTTATAACATGCTTTGAATTAACTTTCCCTCTTCCTGGTCCTTGTGCTTGCCATGTTCTTCGCTCTCTTAGCCTCAAACTTGTCAGACAATGTCTTCTCTCTTGCTTTCTCAGCCCTAGACTTGTGAGTACTCTCCATTGGAAACATTACCCTTCACCTTAATGTACGTGCCATGGTACACGTGCTTGTCCATCTTTTTTTATTCTTTGTACTTCCGAAGCAGACGTCTCAGGACACGCATTCTTCGCTTCCAGAGAGAACTTTAGCTTCTCTTGGACCTTTTCCCTTGCTTGAAGTTGTTACAAACACCTAGGCTGGGCTTGGTTAGTATCGAATGAGAAAAAAATGCAGATAAAAATAAATATGTTTTTTTATATATAAATATTTTTAAGTTAATTTTTATTATTTTAAAATAAAAAAACAGCAACTATCCTAACTATCTCCGTTTTTCCGTCTTTACTGTCAACCAACCACTCATATCGTTGTAACTTTCAGCCCATTTGACTTAGTTCAGCACAACATAGAAAAAATCCATCCACCTTGAGAAAAGAGAAACATATACCGTGTAGTCTAAAAAAGGAAGAAGATTAATTTGGCTACTTCATTATACAACCGAGACATGATCCAGATTGAGCACTACTAAATAGTCTAACCTCCGAATTGAACTGTTTAAGAAAATACCACTTATGTTAAGAAGAAATAATACATAGGTAAGTATTTCAAAAAATAAAAAAAATGGGGAGGAGTATGTATCCTCTATTTGTGTTATGTAATCAGGATAATGAGGATAGAAATCACTTGTTTTGTGCCTGTCCATTTACAAAAATTGCTGTTCGAAGCTCAAAACGATCCTTCTTTTAGTGAATTCTGTCGCTGGTGGAAGTTCAGTTATGTTGTATAGTTTGGCTTTTTTCCTGTTTATGGGTTTGGCTCGTAGCAGGTCATGAGACCTGCTTGATTGCTTCTAGTTGGCTATGAAAATTTAAGCTTATAGGAAATAGGGCTTCTACGATCTCCTAGCAAACTCTTAGATTGATCCAAATTTGGGGAAAATATCTTGCATCCATATTACAAAGTTTATTTTTGCATGAATAGATAAATATTAAAGCAGGGCAATGTTCTGTATTCTGCAATCATCATAATAGAGCAGAAACAAAACAAAAAGGTTAGGTAAAAGTCGACATGTAAAAGAAGAGTGCTTAATTTTTGCGTAACATTTAATTACATTACAGGTTATTTAAAAAAACAGGCACTTACACTACAGGTTTCGTGCTCTCTTTCAGGGACACTTTCTGACTAGTAGCTAGCTAGGACTCATGCTTATGCAAATAAGAAAGTTACAATATTTAGACTCCATTCCTCATGTCTTACATTCACTTTGAAGTCGTCTGGACACTACAGGGCAAGAACCTTCTCGTAGGATAGCAGTCCATGCCTTCAAAGAAAGTTGGCCTTAGCTCGATTCAATTCAGCTACAACATTGCTAATGTCCATTCTCTCTTTAGGAAACTTTTCTGAGCAAAACACTCCTATCTTGCTGATTGAAATCAAACACTCCACGATTTTATCAGTGCCTTTTCCCTCATCAACTTCTGTCAGAAGTTTCGAGTCCGCGACATCAACTACACGGTCAGGTAATGCCATTTTAACATAACTGTGAAGTTCTAGTCCATCTTTAAACATGCTATCTGTAGGTCTCTTCCCAGTAATCATCTCCAGCAGTAGGATGCCATAGCTGTATACATCCCCGAAAGTTGACACCTCGCTTCCGATGCCATACTCTGCAGTCAGTTTGTTTGAATGGTTAATTAATCAGAGTTGCTTATGATCCTGGAGATAAAATGCTAGAGAAAACTTGTAAATAATGGAATATGTATCCCTCTAGAGTTGTATGTTACCAGGAGCTGCATAGCCGACGGTGCCTTTTAATCCGACAGAGCTTGTCTGACTCGAAGATGACTGACAGGATGCTTCAGAAAGGAACTTTAACAATCCAAAGTCCCCAACATGAGCAGTCATATCTCCATCGAGAAGAACATTACTTGGCTTAAGATCACAATGAACAACAGGCATTTTGCATTGGTTGTGCAAATAGTCGAGCGCATTAGCCACATCAATTGCTATGTTTAACCTCTGAATGAGATTAAGATTTCTTGGCCCGTCCACTTCCTGCTCCAATGTTTGGTTTGGATGCAACCATTCTTCTAGGCTTCCATTGATCATGAACTCATAAACAAGAGCTTTGAAATCATCACCTTGAACATCAACGCCAGCACATGCAAATAATACTTTGACAAGATTCCGGTGCCTGATGTTTAGCAAGGCTGCACATTCTCTCATGAAGCTTTTGGAAGCTCCTTCGCGTAGCAAGTTGAATACTTTCACAGCAACAATCACTCCATCAAATGCAAGTACTCCTTTATACACAGACCCAACACTACCAGCAACAACTAAATTGCCCGAAGAGAATCCATTGGTTGCTTGAAGGAGGTCTTTGTAAGCTACTGTTCGGAATGGCATTTCACATGACAACTCGTTTTTTTTTTTTTTCTCAACGATTTTTTCAAGCAGCACAAAAATAAAAAAGATGTGATGAGGATTAATCCAATAAAGCCACAAGGAATAGCGACTATCAATGCCAGTTTGTTGACTTGGATCTGCAAGTGGGCAGATTCAACTGAAGTATTCCTCCACAAAGATTCTTGTTCCCTGCAATTGAAACCGCACTTGTATTCTCAAAGACACCGTGCATAGGCACCTCACCTTCAAGGTCATTAAATGAGAGATCCAAACTATGCAACTTTAATATTTATATAATTAAGTTGACTTGATGAAATTAACTTTTATAAATTATAATTTAATCTTTAAACTTTAATTTTTTTTCATTTAAAGTTTAAATTGCCTTAAAAATTATTTTTTCTTACAATTAAGCCCTCCATAAATTCAATGAAACCTTTTAAAAAATCTAATTGAATCTTTAAATATCTAATTTTAAATTTTTCTTTCTCAAATTGAGTTTTCTTTACTTATAGAGCTTTCATCAATTGAAAATACACAGGTAAATTTTTATCTTTGTATATTTTTTTATCTTCCTCAACTAATCTTTGATTATTTTTTTGGGGTGTTTCAATATACTTTTTTCATTGATATATTTTTTTTGGTTTTTTTTACAATAATTTTTATTTTTTTTGTATTTTATCTTTTTCTCTCCCTCTTTTTGTGTGGGGGAGGTAAAAACAAAGATATTAATAACCAACCATGCATTGAAGTATATGGACTTCTCAAAAAAATAAAAGTAAAAAACCCTTATAAATACACAATTAGCTAGCTTTTTTTCTTTTAGATAAGAGAAGAAACTTTATTAATAGCATAACATTGGCAAATCAAAGCAAGGTGAAGAATTAATGGGTACAAATGCCAAAAAGCATGGGAAAAGAAAACATGGCAATAGCTAGTAAGTAACCTAAACCAGCGAAGGACACATAAATAATTACCATGGATAAATTAAGTAGCTATGCCTTCAAACTAATAGAAGGATAAACGATTACTCATTCATCATACGATTAGGTCAAACCACCTCTCCTAACTCCTCCCCCCATCAAACTTTGTTGCTGCAGCTGGTTCACCGACTTTGCACTTACCATCTTTGGGGTCATATTTGCATGGAGCCTTAGGAGCCCTGGGAGTACTCTTGTCAAGTGTAATTGTAACAGCTAGGTTAGAACATGATAACAAAATAATGGTAACAATTAGGACTATTATTGTCAAGTATCGAGCCTTTCCTTGAGACCCCATTGATCTTGACACGAAAGAAAGCTGAGAGTTTTAGGGAATCAAATGTATGTCTTGGTATGTGTAGAGAGCGAGCTAGTCTGCGAGATGGGTGATTGTAGAGACGGAGAGGGTTAGCTAGCTGATATATGAGACACAATATGTTGAATTGGAAAAAGTATTCAACATTTAAATTCATTTCAAAAACTTTTCCAAGATGTTGATTGGAAAACTATACTTACAGCATTTAAATTCATTTCAAAAACTTTTCCAAGATGTTGAATTGGAAAAGTATACTTTCCTTGAAATAGTTTCGTATTATTTTCTTCGAAGCAGTTGTGACTTGTGACATAGGTTGAAATTAACATTAAACGGGAGTAATGTGGATCATGTCCAGGTTGTTTAAGTAGTCAAATAAATAAAACTTCTTTAATATTTGCTTTTTTAATCTTCTGGCGTGGCCCTTCAGAAACAAACAGTCAAAACCTGTTTAAGTGCCTGTTTTGTTCAAGCAACTTGTAATGTAAATAAATGTTATGCAAAAAACTGAGCACCCTGAACTTTTACTTGAACTTTTTTTTTCTGTGTTATGATGGGATTGAAGATTACACAATATTGCCCTACTCTAATATATTTATATATTAATGCACAAATAAACATTGAAATAAGCTCTTCAGTTGATTTTATAAACTGCAAATTTGAGGTCTTGGGCTCTTCGCAGCCGAGAAAAAGTCATTCATGGCTGAGGTAAAAATAATTTCTTCTTCTTTGGATTTTTTGATGAATGAAAGATCATATTCGTCGGAAAACAAAAAAGCAGGGGGCTCATGACCTGCTACGTACGAGTCAAACCCAATAGAAGAAAAACAGGAAACAAGCCATACTATACAAATTAGCTGAACTTCCACCGGCAACAAAAGTCACTAAAAAGATTGTTTTGACATTATTAAAGTGTAAAGGTGACGAAAAATAAATTCCTCTTATCTCTAGCCCTTAACTTTTACTTCGAGCATTATTAAATAGTAATGTCATAATTTGAAGAAGCCAAATTATTCAACGCGTAGACATTAATTTTCCCAATGAGAAAATATTATTGTCTTATCAACTTTAAATATTGCATGCATATGCAAGTGGTTGATGTAAAATAAGTGCTCGAAATTTGATAAATGAAGGATATGGTCACAGAGTAAGACATCAAAACAGTACAAAAGACCGAGTAAAAATGACAAAAGATAATTAAAAGACTGATTGGATTGAAAATTAAAAAAGCATGGCGAAAATAAGAAGGTGGAAAAATACTCTTGAAATAACAAAAAGGCAATTAATGGGAGAGAGGTTTGATTTATTCGTTGAGGAATTTATAAATCCTTTCTCATACAATATTTAATTTAAGAGCCGGTCTTGACTTGAAAAATGAATGATGATACGTATACTTCATGAACACGCGTGTCTTGACTTTGAAAATGAATGGTTATAGGTATTACCTTGTGCGCACGCAAAACTGTGACTATTTCGTCCTTGCTGAGTCCAAGGAATTAAAATAACGAACAAGTAAAATGATTGGATCGGTAATGTCTCACGTGAAAGACATCATGACGACTATTTTTGTAATATATAAAAATTAAGAAATAGATAAGATAAGAAATTCTTGTTATTTAACCGTGAAAAGAGAAAATGTGAGTCTTCATCTAATATTTTGATCAATAAAAACCTTAATTAATCTTAGAGATCAGACATAAGAACTAGTTACGTAAATAAAAAAAAATAGCACCCCAAATATGTCATATATCAAGTCAGTTGTATTGTTTGATTGTATGATGTAACTAGAGTATTGTCGTGTTTTCTAATGATTGAATTGTTTAAGATTTAAAAACAATCATCATCAATAAAGGAGATCATTATCTTATTAAGTAAAACATAACCGTTCTAATATCAAAAAAAAGAAAAAGAAAAGAAGAAGAACTAACTCTTATTTAATATTGAAAATACATCTTACGTATAAGTTTGTAATCTTAGATATTAAAAGAAAATAAAATAATTTTTTATATATATTTTTGAAATATTGGTCTAATTCTCATGGCCTTAATAAATTAGTTATTAAACTTCAAAATGCATGTTAATACATATTTTTTTTTGAATTTTTGTTTTGGTATTAAAATACGATATGAGATTTTTTTATATTTTTTAGAGACTTGATCGTATGCATGAAAATAAGATATTTTTTTATATTTTTTTTTGCAATATTTCAAAGAAAACTAGATATTTTAATATCGCATTTGTATCTTCACAGTATAAAAAATAAAAACCAATATTAATCAAAATTGTTTTAAAGAATTTTTTGGATTTTTTTTTGTTTTTGTTTTCAATTAATATATAATATAAAATTATTATAATATAAAATTATTATTATATTATAATATATTGGGATGGGCTCAACCCAATTATATTAGTAGAGCCCATCCTGTTTGGGATGATATTGGCCCAAAATAAATTGGGCCAAAGATTGCTGAAAAGAGTTGGGCCAATACTAGCCTAAAATAGGGGTTGACAACAAAACTTATTTTCTGTTTATGGGACTAGGCCGAACCCGACTCCACCATTTTGATCTAGACCGGAACTGGTTTGGCCTAGTATAACTTATCATTCAATCATTGGGTAGAATTGCATTTTTTTTTCAAAATATTTTAAAGGTCTTGTTCCTTAAATGATTAATAAGACAACTTAATTTGAGTTCATGAACATGCTAAATTCAGTCTAAAAGTTACTGCTTAAGAGTGTTTTTATTTTTTCTTATTGTTTTTTGGATTATTCTCCCTATTTAGATGAGGATTTAAAAATTTAATTAGGATTTTTCCAATAAGCATATATATATATATATATATATATATATAAACTTCCTCGTAGGCTATTTTTCAGGAAAGAATTTATGATATAATTTTTTAGCACACTTCTTCAAGTAAAAATTTACATAGTTTTTGGATTATTCTCCCTATTTAGATGAGGATTTAAAATTTAATTAGGATTTAACCAATAAGCATATATATATATAAACTTCCTTGTAGGCTATTTTTCATGAAAGAATTTACCATATAATTTTTTTAGCACACTTCTTTAAGTAAAAATTTTACATATCCTATGGATATGTATCTTATATTTAATTTTTAATTTAATTAAAGAGAATAAGGTCTATTACTATCTTGCTAATAATTTTTAATCTAATTAAAAAGAACAAGAGTGATAAAATTTGAAATTCTAATCACTAGGATTAAAGACTTAATTTGGATATGAAATTAGTTTTTATTTCCTTAAATGAGGAATGAAATTAGTCACCATGAATTTCCCTTGAAGGGAGATGAGTTTCGTCTTTAAATCCAATGTGAGAACAAATTTGTTCCTGAGTCACAAATGCTAATCACAGGTACGGCGTCGCGGCGAAATATTGTTCCACTTTAAATCTAAAATGTATCTATCTATTTGGCATATATGGGGAGACAAGAAATTCTTGTCGTTTTATCTGTGAAAAATAGAATGGGAGTCGCCACCTAATATTTTGATCACTATGAACCCTAACTGGTCTTAGAAATCGGGTACGAGGATTGATTGCATAAAGAAAATGTATTAGCATCCCAAATACGCCTTACCTAAGGTAAGCTGCATTGTTTAATTGTCTGATAAAAAATCTAAAGTGTTATTGTATTTCTAGTTGTTGGTCTGTCCATGGTTTAAGAAAAATCCTCCTTAGTAAGGAGGTCCTTATCTTATTGGATAAAAACCTAACCGTTCAAACATCTATATATATAAAAAAACTATATTTTTTAATATCAGGAATACGTTTTATATATAAATTCGCAATTCCAAATACTAAAGGAAGACAAAAATATTTTTTTAGAATTTTTAAAATATTGACCTAGTTCTCATGGCTCTAACAAACTTGTTGTTACAGTCAAAATGCATGCTAATACATATATTTTTTTTCAAATTTTCTTTGTTGTATGAAAATATAATGTTATGATTTTTATTTTTTGGAGAGACTAGGCTGTATGCAAGCGAACAAAACATTTTTTTATATCTTGATGAAAACCGGGTATTTTAATACTGGATTTATATCTTTATAGTATAAAAATATAAACCAATATTAAGCAATAAAAATATGCAGGAAAATCAACAATATTTTTTAAGGATTTTTCAGAATTTTTTGAAAACAAAACATTTTTTATTTTATATTTTTTTTTATGTTTTGATGAAAACCAGGTATTTTAATACTGCATTTTTATCTTTACGGTATAAAAAATACAAATCAATATTAAGTAATTGTGATAAAAATATGCAAGAAAATCAGCAATTTTTTTTAAGGATTTTTCATATTTTTTTCTTTATTATTATTTTATATATATCTATATATATAAATAATATAAAAACATATAATATATAATATTAAGTGGGCTGGACTGGGCTGGCCCAACTAACTAGACTAGACTCAAAATTGATCAATCTCGGGTCAATAAAATCTCTCTTTTCATGACTGGACTAGAATCAGCCCAGCCCAAAAAACAATATGGTGGGGCAGAGAAAGAAAAAACAACAATGCTGGGTCATAATCTACCTGATGTACCTCATTCCATTAAGCCATGCACCAGAACGTTTCTTGAAACTGGTGCATGACATCAGTCTCAAAATAAGGGTTCCAATAAAGCGACTAGATCAAATGAGTTGTCTGACTATCCTGCATCCCAGAGTTCTGTCACTTGCCCTGATTTCTATTATTCAACCGCAAAAGGATGTACTGCTCTTAGTTCATGTGAAGCTTGTATTGATAGTTCTAATGTAGACAAGTCTGCAAAGAAAAAATGTAAACCAAAAACCAGGAGGAGGGGAAAACAGAACAAGAGAGTTTCAAGTGATACTGGCTCAACTGAACCTGAAGTTTTATCTGAGTACGCTCAAGGAAGTTCAACCTCCAAAGGCTGTAGTTATAATGATTTTGGAGATGAACTAACATGCTCTGCAACTTCACCAGAAGTTTTCACTCAGAGATGCTAGCAGTAACCGTATTGATTTTGAAGGTGACGCTAGATTTAGCAGTCCTGAAGCCCCAGCAATATGCATGTCGAACATTGATGAAGTGGCTATAGTGGAAAACTTTTGAAGCATTGGATGTTTCATCGCCAGATGGTAGCAGTAGCCAGAATGATTTTGAGGGTGATTCTATATTTAGCACTTCTGAAGCATTGCCAATCTGCACATCCAGCATTGATGAGGTTGCTACAGTGGAGCCCATTATACCTTCTATAGCTCAGAATTTTCCTGGGGAGCATCAGATGATTAATTCGGAAATCACTTTACAGACAAAAGGAGAGGGATTTTCCCTCTCTGGCATTGGGGTGCAGTGCTCAAGTCAGATCAGCTGTTGTGATGATACACAATCCAAAGATTTCTCATATGCTTCTGATTCCTCCGTAGTGTTTGATTATTTATCTATCAGTTCAAACAGTGATGATGGCACTAATGATTGTCATCATGTAAAAACATATCATGAAGGTAGCAGCAGAGGTAGTGTTTTAGAAGCACCAGGTTTCAATTCCAAAAAGGAGTCTTTATCTCATAAAAATTCATTAAATGGTGCTGTAGATACCCATCACCAAACTGAGGGCTCAAAGCAACGTGGTCGAAATTTTAGCTGCTGTGACGCACAATTGCTTATGTCAGGCAAAAAAGGCAAGCAAATAAAAACATTGCCCAGGAGTAGTACCAGTGCCCACAAATATGGAGGTTTTGAAAATTTGCATGGCCGGACAGGGAAGGAAAACAACCATTCTGTGTGGAAAAAGGTTCAGAGGAATGACACAGCAGATGAATGCAGCCCGAAAATGAAGATATCTCATGCGTGCTTCCTGTCTGACTTGACTTTGAAAGAGGCTCCATCACTTAAAAGGAACTGTACTGTCTCCAATGTAAATTCATCATCCAGAACTGAGGGAAAAAAACTGCCAAAAGACAAGGTTACTAAGAAGTTGAAACAGAAAAATAGTCCAGGTTCCAAACAAGAGTACAGCTGTCATGGTAGGGGCTATAGTTCCAACAAGGCCACCTTTAATGCACATGCAAAGACTGGCGTGCAACAGCATGAAATATTTGATCTCACAGCTCAAGTGAATGATAAAAAAGGAGGGAAATCTATTTCAAGAACTCATTCTCTGAATAGTTGTTTTAACTGCTGGATTCCATCCCAGCGGAGTTGAATGCGTGAATTCAGAATCAGGTAACAGCACACAAGTTTCCCCAGGTGCGTTACAGCCACTTCACAGTACTTGTGATACTGTTTCCAGCACAAGACATTGCCATACAGAAAATGGAGGTAGCTTGCCAGCAAAGTTTTGCAACTCATTGGAGCAACATGCGGTCAAGGTGCCTCCTCCAGTTTATCTTCCTCATCTTTTTTTTAATAAAAGTTCCCCAATTGGAAAAAGAAGTTACAGTTGCTGAGTACTGTAAGCAAAACCATAGTTCTGGATCAGTAATGCAGAAGTGGATACCCATTGGGTAAAAGATCCTGAATTGACCACCTCTGCTAGATTTGGTAATTCATCACCTGATCCTTCTGATGGACGAGCTGGTGAAGATCACACCTTGAGAAATGTTCAAGACAAAGCCAATTTTGATTCTCAAGACCTTGTTTCTTCATTGATTTGGGCACGTGCCAGGATTCAGGAAATGCAGTTTGTTTTCCCCAAGAAGATGACCACATTCAAAAGAAGAATTCTACTCTTTGGATGGATGAGCTCAACAAGAAGCATGTTGCAGCTGATGCTTTAACTAGTGAATCCTGTTAAATCTGCAGTATATGAATAATATTGAAAGCTGCAGTTTAAAGGAATAACAATTGCAGAGAATGTAAAAGAGAGAAAGTTGAAGCTGAAAGATAATAATGTTATAAATCGAAACTGCCTATTTAAAGGCTTACAATCAAATTCAAAAAGCTATAAAACTCTCAACAAACATGAGAGACTTATTGGATTACTACTAATGCAAAATAATAATAAATCTTCATAACAGAATCTGTTATGAAGATAAAACCAAAGACTAAGTCTAACAGCTATCAAATGAGGCAAAATCTCATAGATTCTAACACTCCTTCTTGAGATTTGCCTTGGACAAACCGAGTTTCATCCTTAGAAATTCCAGCCTTGCTTTAGGAAGAGCTTTAGTCATTATATCAGCAAGTTGTATTTCGGTTGGACAGTAATGAAGCTTTACAAGTAAATTCTTCTCAGCTTCTCTTATGGAGTGAAATTTCACATTGATGTGCTTAGTCCTCCCATGTTGAACTGGATTT